>NW_027412730.1:32529-80465 GCF_025532065.1 Leptinotarsa decemlineata
ATGAAGAAGCAGAAAGCCAAACCCCTTTTCCCGAAAATTAATACCTCTTAGAAATATTCCCCTTTCAATTTGAATATAATAATCTTATCGGAAACATTTATTTGGTCCCAGTTCAGAGTTAGATAAAATCGTGAAAATGAGAAATTTAATTTCCGAAAAATTTAAAGAAGATACTCATACATGTTATGATATAGTAGAGACTGTAAGGAATTATTTGTATGATATAGTATGAGAAATAACAAAGATATAAGAAATATTAGGATCGGGAAAAGTGGGTACCTACAATGAATTGAAAACAACATATTTCAGTAGCGAGAGAAAGAACACAACACAAATGAAAAGGGAGGTGGGATAGTAACATTTCCCAATATCAATTTTATCTAAAAATACGCCAAATAACCATTACCAAATAAATTCGATTGCTGTGTTTCAAAATGTGTGCTTGGCGATGACAGGATCTGCATACATTATTTCAAAACAAATATGTTAATTATGATTATTTCCTTCAATTAGATCATTAATTGTCATCCGTTATTTAAATATAATCGGCTGCTATGAATAACTATTTATCATCAACAAAATGTATGGGAGTTCAAATATAGATTGGTCTTTTTTTTTTCATTTATATAGCGGACTTCATAAAATATACATATCTATCTGTCCAAAACCGATCGTCAAAACTGAAAGAAAACTGGAAACGGGGACCATACCGACCTGGCATGTTCCTTTATTGATAATGCAATTCAAATTGTCGTGGAACTTTATCCTGGCAATTTTCACGTAACGCAATAGCTGGAGAGAGACTGGGCTTTCTGGCTATCCGTCGTCAAACAAGATACGCCGAGAAAAGTTAATATTTGATCGTATGCAAACTCACCCCGAAAGGCCTTCAGGAGTTGTTTCCCCAGCTGCCTTCGTAGACTTTATATACTGACCTGAAACAGAAAATAGCAATTCAGAACTCTTCAAATATTAGTGACTCTTTGAGATGTAAGACACTGGAGGCAAGATCAAAACCACCAAAATTTATCTTTAATTTATCTTCTTTTACGTGAACTTGGTTATTGATCAGACACTATGATGGAAAACTTTGAATTACTAAGGAATATAACAAAATAAAAAATTAGTTAACGAGAAAAATTAGAAATAACCTATTTAAACAGATTCACTTCTAATGGGTTTAATATTCAATTCAGAGATCGGGTTTTAATACAGAATATACAGTGCGAACAGTCTCTCCTTGTACTTTTGAACGGACAAAATTAATGTTAAAAGGCAATCATTACTGACTTTGGTAAGCAAGATAATGTTTCATCATTCTTCGCCGAAGCGGCGCCACCAACTGTTTTTTAATAAAAAGGGACGTCTTACGATAACTCGTGACTATTTGAAAAAAGTGTTTACCGGTCTCTGAGCAACGATTGATCCAACGATATTGTCTTCCGTATCAAAAAGTACTGAAAATGATGCCTTTTACTTAAAATTTTGCTCGAACTTGGTATCTTGTTCAAAAGTTGTATTCGTTTAATTATGAAGGCGGTTAATGAAAATATGTTTTTATATAATTGTATGAAAATATAAATTACAACCCATCCAATTGATTCATGAAATATAGATATTTCGATGTACTACTTTTCATTTCAAAATTAGCACCTTATATTTTTTGTCGAATTTTACGAGTTTGACGAATTTTACATTGACATGCGGAATTTACATGTTTATGTTTCGAAAATAATTTAAAATACATTTGAAATGACGTTATAGTTAAAATGAAAAAATGTTTCTCAGCATTTTTCTCAAAAGAACATGATTTATAAATCTGTTTTCTAAGTAAAAACATTTTGATATTGAGAAATATTTACTTTTTGTTCAACGAGTAGGAATGATAGGTTTTTATCAATGGTAAACTTACTAATGAAAATTACACTGTAAATTGCTGAAAATTTATGAAAAATGATCTGGAATCCCGGTCAGGTCACATTTACAATTATTATAATTTCCCAAGAGGAATATTAATTTTGTTTTAATATATTTTGAAATGTTTTACCGTTACCTTTTTCAAGTGAGACATGATATCCATGAATATTTTCCTAATCATTAGGTCATTATCATCTGTCCCGTTCTTTCAGATATGTGATAAATCTTCTCCAAAGACTTCATCATCATCAACACATCGATAATCATCAACAACAATAAATACAATGATCCTTAATGTAGTTGCAAGTAGAACGAGAAGGCAGTAAAAATAGCTACAGATGTGTGACAAGAAACCATTAATTTGCTATGCTGTGCAATAAAAACCAGAAACAAGGTGATACTTTTCTAATGCTTTCAATTGGCACAATAACGAGTACTACATACTACAACTCTTTACTCCTTGTACGGTAACTTGACTCCAGATTGGAACTTACGTACCACAAATGTATATAAATATCTACAGAATTGAAATTTCATCTAGCTCGACTTTAACAGTGTAATTCAAATTCTAAATTATATGAATGGGTCATATTCGCATTAAAAATGGTTGAACATGTCTCGGGCGTTGAATGTTCAACACTGATATTCGACATATATTATTAAGAAGACATGGGATAGTGATACAACAGTTGCTAACCTGAAATAACATAGAAAATACAATTTTTCTAATTACTTGTTCTCAATTTGGATAAGCAGAAAAAAAACATTTAGATTATGTCATTATAAACACTGTTATTTCATCTCCTGAATGATGGAAAATACTTACTGTAGGGAATTTAGTTGTTTCAGGATTAGTTCTGACAACCTCATAAAAACTGATGTGTAACAAACTTTCTGTTTTCGTTTCGGTTTATTTCATGCATGAGCATTCAATTCAGAAAATTCTGATTATGCTTCTACATGCGAACGATTCTAGAATAAAATAACAAATTAATATTGTGATGCATGAATTTTGTTTGTTAAGCTCATCACATCTCACACAAATTTCATCTTCTATGCACTAACACTACGAAAGACCCAATTGAAGAAATAATTCGTCCGTCATTTTGGTGACTCCGATAGCGTAGTTGTTGAATGTGATATTTATAGAACAGGTGAGCCGGGTGCGAATCCCGGTCAGGTCACATTTTTTCAAGTCTGCATACTGTAAATCTAACCTTTCGTTTTAATTGACTTTTTGTCATTAGTTGATGATGAACAACTCATTCCTTTATATATCCCTCAATAATATAATAATATATGTCAAATATCGGTGTCGTCAAAAATTGACCACTATATATTTTCTAGTGGGTTTCAATAAAAAAAGCTCCCTTTCGAAATCAACTGCTCTGGAAAAATAGGGCGAAATATATATGAAAAGAAAAATAATCAAATCATTATGATGGAATTGGCCGATACTTGATGAAAATCCATAACTAACGTATTCAAAAATACATTTTATTGTGAGATTTTCACTAAACGATTTTACAAAAACGCAACACGTGTTTCGCCATATAATGGCTTTTTCGGGCGTGTCTTAACTAACTACCTTATTTTACAATTTGAAGTACCTACATTTCAAGTAACTGATTTTTACCTAAGCTTGTAATGAATTGAATTACCTGGGCTTATGTCCCAGTTTCCACATTTAAAAAATATTTAGTAACGGGGAGTTATTGAATTCTAATTGATCATTCAGTAAATTACCGGAATTCCTGAATCTATTGATTTCTAAACATTTTAGAAGATTGAGTTTCAAACTCTTCTCTTCTAAATGTAACACATCGTATTCATGATTGAACTCATGTCTTTCTGCTGAAAGGTGGTTTGCAAATACGATGTGAAGAGAAGAGAAGAGTTTGAAACTCAATCTTCTAGAATGTTTAGAAATCATTAGATTCAGGAATTCGAGTAATTTACTGAATGATCAATTAGAATTGAATAACTCCCCGTTACTAAATAATTTTTTAAATGTGGAAACTGGGACATAAGCCCGGGTAATTTAATTCATTACAAACTTAGGTAAAAATCAGGTACTTGAAATGTTCGTACTTCAAATTGTAAACTAAGTTATATTGAGCATATGTAGAATATAGTTAGTAAAGACACGCCCGAAGAAACCGAAGAAACCGGCGAAACACGTATTGCATTTTTGTAAAATCGTTCAGTAAAAAACTCACAATAAAGTGTTTTGTGAATACGCAAATCATTGGGTTCACTTCTACATATTTCAAAACCATTACTTCTGAAATTCACAACGAAAATGTTTCGTCTATCGAACCCAAAGGTTTTGTAGAATCAGCAGACTTGAAAAAGTTTAAAGGAAAGTTTCCACATCAGTCACGAACTTCGACATATTAACATATGAAAGGTCTACTTTATCCTTAGGATATAAGACAAAAACGAGGAATGGATCGTATTTATTCAGACATTTATAGCAAAAAGTTCTTGAATGAAAATGTTCGAAAAGCCGGATCACAAGAAAGAGAAATTTATCTATGATGTGAACGTATTTTATATCGATACGTATCCCAAAAATATATCATCTGCTCCAAAGTTACAAAATTAATATTCAGAAGAGGATTTATTTCTCTGACAGAAATCACAAACCTATTTCAGAAAGTTTCAAATTGTTGTAACGCATTTGTTCAAGATTGATTTAGACAATATATCTGAGATTGGTATATATGAATGACGACAATTCAATTTCCTCTCAAAAATACAACAACCAATATTGAAAATACTTGAGATTCGAAACGAGCATTTAAAATAACTGAATGTGAAATTTTCAACAATTTTATACAAAAACAAATACATCACGGTTAACATAAGTCGAAACCCTTCAAATGAAGGTAGTTTATTTTTAAATGATGAATGGAGTGACCTTCTTGTTTACTAGACTTGTTTGCGCTGGACATTTTTGTGGGATAACTAAAAGAGTCGATTTCATGAATTCATCAATTTCAGAGAGCAGAGTTTAAGGTAAATATTGTGAACAATGTATTTGATCAGTTTAGTAACGTACTTCGAAAATAGCAAATCTTCAGTTTAACAAGATTTCGTTGTAGCTCACATTGGAAGGATGGAGAAAATTTTTGAAGGAAGCCGCTAATAAAATAGTAACGTTTCCTAAGCAGAATGAGACAGCAACAACAGTATGAAACCTAGCAAAGCAAAGCTGTGGTCTGCTAGAGATGACAGAGAAATAATGTTGGTGCAACCATTATATTTAAATATTCTAGTAGAAAATCGAGGTCATGCTTAAGATAAATCCGCATTCCACGACCAAGCTGAATATAAACATAATTCATACTCTTGAACAGAAAAGAGTTTCTTTTCTGCATTTAGGAATTGACAGGCCGAAAATTTCATGTTATTCAAGTGGAACACGCTCGTTGATCTTACAGAATCATAACATGGAGTAACTGAAAAGTAATAGAAAAGCCAAGTAGTACATTTGGAATGGCAACAGAATTTTTAAAAAGGTATAAGTCATCCTGGTTTTTATTTTGAGGTTGAAGATTTCAATCAAAAACTCTCTTTTTAAAATATGACCTCCTCAATACAAAATCTGCTCATCAAGTGATCCAACATTGCAATGTGGGAGCTAAAATATTGATGGTGGAGTCATTTGCAAACTGACACTCTCTACGTCGTAACGAAATAAAGGACAGAAGATTCTCAATGATATATCGATACATGTCTTTTGTAGATTTCAGTCCCTAAAAATAATTCCAGCAACGTAAACATCCGCTGGAAAATAGGAAGCATGTCACTCTTTATTCTTAAACTAATTACAAAAAGGGTCATGTAATCCAGTAATTCAGTTTCCAGTCTATAGCCTTAATATAATCTGCGGTAGAGAGCAAACTTGGATTTTCTCCTTGTTTAAGTGCTAATCAAGTAGGGAGAGCAGTTCATCAATTAGTCGGGATTCTTAGGCGGCGCTGCACCGTAATAGAAGGTCGCTGCCAGTAAGCCTGGTAACACCGAAAAGAATTAGATGTTCTACAGGGGCGCGAGGAGAGGGCGGCAATTGGGCTCCTGGGGGCAGAACGCGCACTGAATCTCTGATTACGGGGCCTTTCAGAAATGAAGACTTATGTACCGCCCTGGCGCGCAAAAAAAAGAGAAGAAAAAAACGCGCCGCCGCCGCTAAGTTTCAACTTGCGACCCCGTCACGTATATATAAAAACTGCGTATTTATACTAATGGAAGAATTATGAAGGAATTTTTAATTTCATTTAGGAGTACTCCATGATTTATGGATGTCTTAATTAATCTTGGAACAGCGGAACAGATGCGCGACCAGACTCTCGACGTCCGGGAACGGTTCGGAAAGGAAAAAACTTGAAAGACTAAGAGTCGATATAATAGGATGAATTACCATATTCTTTTGTACTTGGTGGTGCTTGTAGCAGTCGTTGCTGAACGTTGTTGTAGTGGGAGCTGTCGAGGAAACAAAAATATTTCAATAGGGAAGAGAAAAAGAATATTTGAATTTTTTCGAGGAGCTTTGACTTGCGACCCACAACTACTTTATAAATATACTACATTTATGAAATACTTACAAAAAATTAACTACTTATATAAAAATGTTGAAAAATTGTGAAATACCAATTACGTTTTATGTAAAGTGTTAACGTCATTAGTAAATTACTAAATTGACAAAAAAAATAACTGACAATAACCGATGAATTTTATTATGTTTGTTGGAATTAGTCTAGTCAATGATGACCTTTTTCTCGTATGATTTTAGCAATCTGCACCAATGTTTATAAAAATTCAGATGATACGGAAAATATAGCTATACATATCGTATTCATCAATGCCCCAATTGATAATTTTTGATATATTTCGATTAAAAGGAAATTTTTGACAAAATTACAAAAATGCTCTCCATGAAGTGAATTGTAAAGTGGTAACGATTATTTTCAACTCGAGTTTCAATTAGGGAGTTATTTTCACATCTTCTCTCACCGGCACTAACATTATTTTTGCATAATTCGCTTAGTTTTGATGCTAGGGACTTTCATGAAAAAAACATAATAAAGGTTTTTTCAAGCACTTTGAAAAAAGTTATATTTGTTTTCCCCCAAAAATTTATTGTTTTTTGGTTACCTCACATCGGAACTTTCAATTTTGGCGTTTATATTAAGTCAACAAGTCCTCGTTTTTTTTATAAACCACATTTCCATTAAGAATGATGATTTACCCACTTTCAATACTTCGATTTATTATTGTTTCTTAGTGAATGCTAGAGTTTCGGACTATGATGAGTACGATATATAGTATGCATTTTATTCTGCTTTTGATCAAAAATTTCTGTTTAATAGTAAGAACCAGAAAAAGTTTCGAATCATCAAATTATGAGTGAGAAGACTAGAAAAATTCTCAGAAAGTTCTTCAGATTAAGCTCTTCGAAAGTTTACAGTTCGCCAAAGTACTACTAAATGCACAAATGTATGTGTTCCCACTTTCAATTTTTATTGAATCAGAAATCTATTATTCAATTTTGAAAATAACGAATTATCGATATATTTCAAGAACTAAAACTGATGAAAACAAAGTCGGTGTGCTGTTGGTATCTTATATAGCAAATATATGTTTCATGAATAAAATTGAAAGTTTGAGTGAAACAAAGAATGACTCTGTGACGTAATCGTAATCCTTCATAACCACTGTGAACATGACTCCAATGTTTGGTCGACTTCAGTCCGCTATACCCTGGCCTACCTACTACCTAAAAACATCAAGTACCTGCCTAATGAATCCTAATCAGTTAGTTGATCAATTCAAAGACGAGCGATCTCTTCTTTTGAAGTCACTATTGTAGAATAGAAAAAAAAAACTATTTAATGCATATTAACAAAAGTTGTTTGTTTTTTGTAAAGTTCTTAAAATATGCAATAATGATATTTCCTTTTACCAAGTCTACTGTAGCTTGTTTTATACCAGTAGGGAATTTTGGCTACTATTATTAATTGCCATAACAAAAACCGATATAATGTGAATTCAAAAAGGCAATAATTTCAAAACGTGTTGAAAACGATATCTTTTTTCTCGTAAATACTTCAGTAAATGAAATTTCGTTGCCCCATGATTACATTTTCCCGAACCGTCTTCCCGTTACTTCATTCGGTAACATCTTGCCAAGATTATCAGACGCCGGGAGCGATCCTCCTATTACATCAGGCATAATGAGGGCCTAACTATTATTTTCTGGGTAATTCACCCCAATATCACTCCCCAAAGTGAGGAAAGTGCGGACGTCGTGATGATACGAACCCCGGCATTATGATGTTCTCTTGTCAAACGTATTCGAAGTGTTATTGTTTTGAGTTATACTGAACATCTATGCAGGCATTGTTCGAGTTAACCTCGAAACATGATAGTTGGATGTCATTAGTGAGTTGGGTGTAAGCGGCATACGGAGTTTTTGTGGGGCTTATCGATTTTCGATGAAAAGGAAGTGAATCATACAGTGTGATTTTCATGGTTTCTATCTTGCCTATTCAATGCCTATTCAAAAGTACGCAAGATTGAAATAATAAAAATAGTTACACTATGTGTGAGGCAGATGATAATGTAATGAAAAATGAGTAAATTGTTAATACCATTATATCTACCCAGGATCTTTTTCACAGAAGCCTTATGATTTCCCAATACATTCGAGTCATATTTCGTTTGCTGCTAGTGCTTGTAATTTGAACAAATGGGACCAAGTTTTGGAAAAGAAGTGAAAAAACACAAACAGACTTTAGAATAATACTACTTTTTCAACAGCACAAAACTGCCAAAGAATTTTTTGCGCATATGGTTTTGAATACAAATTTTATCAGAAACACTGAATATTATATACCTATATTCATGATATCTATAGTAGACAATTTAATTGAGGTCATCATGAAGAATGGTTTATGTGATTTCTAAATATTTCACTGTCCATGCTTTGAGCGTAGTCGATCCTATAATAATAGAGAAATTCAAAATTGGGAAGGACATTAGGGCGTGTTGATAACTCCCCAAGCCACTCAGGGAACATTGTAAATTTTCGCAGTTCGTTCGTTTTCTGTTCAATTTTCATTCAGGTACAATATTTCTTGTAAAGAAACAATCTGAAAATATCGCCATTGGGTGCCGGTGATCAGTTGGCCTATCATTAGCAACGGAAAATTCGCATAAGATTGTTTTGCGATGAGTTAGAGTATGAACTAAAGCGTCAAATTATTTGAATAAATCTGGGTTCACTCACTTCATGAGCAGATTAATAATGATGTACATATTTCCTTTCCTTCAGTGATGTTCATGGAGAGTTCGCTATATATAAAAAATAATATGAAACTTTTTCCAGTAACCGCCACGTGTAATGATGGAATTTATTTCGACCATAATTTTTTCGACACGACCACAGCAATTCCTCCCTGAATATATTACGGGAAGAGAGGGTTTGGAAACAGAGACGAAATAAAGCAGATGCGAGACGACGGTATGGACGACGTGGTCGTAGACAATGGAGTTAATTCACAAACGAGGGTTTGGAACAAAGAAAGAAATCCAATTAAACGCCGAGCGAGGCTACAAGACGAACGGAGGGAGGAGGTGGGATATATCGGGCCTGACGTGCCGTCACTGATGGGAATACAAATGTGGATCGGCGCACTGCGGAGAAATCCTTCGACATATGTGAAAAGACTTATCGACAAGGAATTATCATCATCGCTCAAGAAACAACAACAAAATTGACGATGGTCAAATCGCATTATCAAGCAAGGTGGTCGGGCATCAGTGTAGTTCCATAAAAAATGTTGAGGGTCACGAAAAAATACAAATACCATAACATATTAAAATATTGTTTATTTGAAATGGGTTTTTTAAGTAGGAAACTACGAAACATTCAACAAAGATTAATAGATCATGCACATGACATGTATTTCAGATACAAACTGGAGAACATCTATTCGCAACAGCTACTTTCAAATATATGAATATCTAATTAGGTAGGTACTTCAACGTATATGAAAGATAAATTTCGTTCAATGATGTTTCATAAATATATACCCAAAAATATAAATATTAAAATCCTGAATTAATATACAACATTTTTAACATACAACAAATTTTTCAGTAAACTAATCAATATTGATTTGAAAAAACGCTTCACTTATAATCTTCAACGTTCATTCCTTATTAGTTTCATCTCGTCAATTGTTTTTCAATTATCAACAAAATTCTGAAAATGGAGATGACTTTCCTCAGTTACTGTAGTATTCGGCAAATACTTTCAACAAAACCCATCGAAGTTGTTCATTAATTTTTATTTCCCATTTTATGAACTACGACGTGGACACAATTTTTTTTTTCTTTGGTGTTTTTATTTTTTAATTATTCTGCCGTGCATTTTCGTTTAGCTCTCTCTTTGGAACTGTCGTTATTTATTAGCATTGAAACAATCGACAGAGTGTAACCATTGTCCGCATGATGTGTTTTATTTCATTAAAAGTTTTACTCCAAATTTGACTTGAGATTCATTTTCTGCTTCGATCAGGGTAAAAATTAACCAAATGGTTGGATTATCTTTCAAATATTAATTGTGAATAATTCTCAAATGATCTAAAAAAGTTATCAGAATAAGATATTCTAACAGGGCGTTCAAACCTCCATGTAAAATATCACCTGCATGAGATAATTCGTTTTTTTATTATTTTAATGATATTTGTTATGAAGTTAAAATATAGAAAACCAAAAATAGCTGTTTGCTATTTGACTGCAATTAACAAAAAAAATTAGCATTCTACTTCAAAAGTTCAAGTTAACCGATGAAAATAAGGCTATTGCATTTATTCTGGTTCTTGTATTTATTTAGAATATATTATAATATGAATCAAATGTTCAACACGTTGAATAGAAACATATTCAGTGACTCATAATTGAGGGTGAACAATCGGAAGTTTTATAATAATAATACAAATTATGAAACAACAAACGTTTATTTGCGCTCCGCGGCGACTTGACTGATTCCAGTGGCGCATATGCTTTTTCAGCTGCAGGAAAACCTGGAAAAACCTGCAGCACCACATAATCTGAAAATTTTGATTCGTCAATGTCCTCTCTTTCATAGAATAAAATGTAGGGTCTCCCCAGAGGCTCCAATAAATTCAAGATAATGCCATAATATTTAGTGACACGATCAAACTCAAACCAGTCCGTTTCGTCTTTGACCAATGTGTATTGATGACCAGATTCAACGCCAGAACCACAGTGAACACATGACTGCATGAAGATTATAATAGTGGTCTGCTATATTGAAGTGTTCATCTATTTCGAACCTTCGTAACAGTTTGGTGCTTCCGTCAGAGGTCATGATTGAAGATCATCAGTGTTATTATTAGATTGACTGGTGCCTCAGCTATATTAGTTGTCTTATAATACTCAGTTTGACGCATATTCGGCAATTCAATTGATCATAACCCGTCAAAGTTATATTTTCAGATGATTTAATAATAAGTTTGCAAGGACTGGTTATCAGTCATATTGGGAAGCGCTACTTGAAGTTCCAGAGAGTCACATATGTTTTTGCTACCTCTTGAATATGTACTACAGTGAATAAGTGCGCATTTTTCCAGCACATTTTTCCAGCAGATCTACAAACACAAGACGAGATAGACTGTACGGAATCATTCAATCCAGAGCGGTCAGGAGTACTGATTCTACTATTTTCCTGCTCACGAAGAGTATTCAACAAGGACCCCATGAATTCGAAACAATTCTCTTGTTGTCCTAACGAGTATCTGGTGTACTTCAAAGATTCCAGGAAATCGGTTGGTGGGAAAGATGATACATTCTTAATGCATGAACTGTAGCTGTATTAACAGGTGTTTGAATTTGGTGAATAAGTAAGAAAACATTCTCGTTCTTGTTCATCGTTGAAAACTCGTTCTTGAAATTATTCGTCATGAACAACACTTGTAGTAAGTGTTCCTGAATTATCTATTCCAATTTTCTTCGCAAGATTTTCAGGACAACTGTCTACTGATTCGTAAGGAAGAACATGTTCCACAGAATCTGTATCAGAACCCTTTCTTAAGCTACAATCGATCCTTCCAAGTGATGGGTGAACTGAATCTATTTCAACTATGAGACAAATCGAAGGTTATACAGGATAATAAAAATCATTATGATAAATTGATGATTTTTTTTAATTGAGTAAAACAAATAACAGCCATGTTTTCTTAGATGTAGTCAATCGAAATTGAATGATCCTACACATTCAAAAGTATTTCCATATTATATAATAAATACCGACAAATCACCTAAGTATTTATGTTGTTCAAGTATGAAAAACTTGAAAAAAAACCCACTTTGAAATACTCAGAATTGAACAACAGGAACAACAGGATTAACGATTAACTGATGAATCGTTAATCCTGTTGAAACTGATGGAAATAACGTCATATCACAATTTCTTGTCAATGTCATATTTCCATCTACTATAGTTGTAAGCTCATAATCGTTGATTTTCAGTTAGATAAACCGTATCCTCATTCCCTTCACAAGTTTGTATATTGAAGCCCTGCTTTATTAAGTGTTGGAAGGGGAATAATTGAACAAGTTCGGAAAGTTTTACAAGATGTTTGGTGGAGATTTAATCAAGTAGCTACATTAGAGGGCCAAAAACTTATCTCGTCAAAATAACTTTGTATGAGTACGGTATTACATATCTCGTCGTTGCGATTTTTTATTACTTTTCAACATAGTTCATTTTCGAAAGCTTCTTCGTCTCCACATCCATCTCCCAATGAAGTTTAGTTGAATGTGGAATTTATCATTTTCCTTCTCTACAATATATGTATTCGATGATGTATTATCATACAATAAAATAGATAATATTGATCAGCACCCCATTCAATCCTAAAATCTGCATAGACTGTTATTGTAATCGTTAAAATTTTATTACAGAGGGTTGGAACAGGTTTTAAAAAATATTTGTCGAACAAACAGTTTCATGAGAAACTACTCAACCGATCATTATGAAATTTTGTACAGATGTTTTTGGAGGTATTAGAAATAACATAGGATTCTTTTTATTAAAAAAAATGTAAATAATGAAGTTCCAACTCATAGTAACGTAATACCGTCGCACTGTATTATTCAAAGTCACGACAAAATCCAATGCAATACAATCCAATTGACTATAGTTTCAGCCGTTTGGAATTATTCTATATTTATTGTTATTTCCTTCTGTCATTTTTATTTTTAGGTTAGGTGTAATTTTTGTGGTTGGTTGCCAGATTCATTTCTATTGTACTGACACTTATTTAATGGCATAAATGCGTGAGAAACCGCGGGTAAAAGCTTGTATCAATATAAAAAGTAGTAACTCGATTGATTCGAAAATTCTGTGGCAAAATAAACTCCAGTTTGATGCCCGGGGAGGAGGGATTAAAAAAAATTGAGTTATTTATATTACAAACGAGTTCTGTTGAATAGACGGTAGGTACTGATTTGAATTGGCGCCAAGCAACGTCTACTCTTCCAAAGATTCTTTCCGGAGAATAGGTAGCTGGTGAATACATCATAATGATCACTGTACCATAACATCAAAAATTATTAGTAACTTTTTACAGTTACCCAAATACTTCGATTCATTCCATCAAAAGATTCAGGTTTCGTGCCAGATTAGTTCCGAACCGTCATGACTTCAGACACCAAACGAAGAATAATGACCATCTGTACGATCATAACGTGACTCATCAATGGCGCGCAATTGCTCCTGAAAGGTCAATCGAGAAGGAGATGAGCAGATAGCAAATCTTGAGAAGGCGTCTTCAAACACCAAGAAACGGTTCCACGCGAGAAGGACAATCAAACCAAACATAACAAGGTGTACCGTGGTCCGCTATTATACAATCATTACCCTGCATTCAGCTGCGCATTTACATTCATGTATATGAAACAGTTACGGAAACAATCGGTGTGAGTGCCACCGTGGCAGATCACATTGTGGCGACGTGTCTACGGCAAACACCAACCAGGATAAGATTCAATTAGAGGGCGAGACTAATTGGATACCGAACAGAGGGAGCTACTCGCTGCCGTTACACCTAGAAAATTACTGGAATATGGAAGATATCGGAATGGAAAGTCAGAAATAGAAAATGATGGGATTGTGAATGAACTTTCGCATTGACACATATTTCGAGTCATCGTTATTTAATCAAATGAAAACACCTGTCCAAAATATCAGAACTAGAGAGAATTTCATCTCGAAGAATATTTTTTTGACAAAGTTAGCATCATCAATGGAACTATGTTTCTACATTCAAATTACAACTATTTGTAATCATCTGGACAAATCTTCACTTCGCTACTGAGAGTCTGGGCTCTAGTTTCAACTAACTGAATAGTGTTTATGCACTAATTATATTGTGTCACCTACTGGTTTCCAGTTTGTCACTTGTAATATCATGTAGAAGAGAAAACAAAGAGTCATTTGGTATGAAAACTTTGTCATTTATTATGTGGCCGTTCTCTATAGCATGTTGAGTGCCATGGATTCAAACTTCTCTGGTATATACAATCATACAATGCTTGGTTTGATTAACATATTTTTCATTGTAGTCCTCACAGCTTGTTTCTTAAATTCCAAACTTTTTGGATTCCGCCATCTTGTCCTTTGGGTCACCCAATATATATAAAGAAATATAATACTACCTATTTTATGCTTACGCAGATGATATATCGTTACTTATGTCAGCTAAACGAACAGATATCTTAACACGAAAATGTTAAGATATCCTGACTGTGACTTCCAATTACCTCAAAAAACAAGAACTATTACCTATTACCTTAATGTTTCTGCTTTGGTCACGAACTTACTCACCATAAAGCAAATAATGAGAAGAAAAGAAAATCATGAATACCAAAATTAAGGAACAAATTTAACATATGAATGCTACCTACTTTCCTCCGCTGATTCACGAAAAGTAATATCTCAACATAAAACAATGCCTAAGAAAACAAGAATTCATCTGCTGTCAAAAACAAACACCCCGTGTGGAATAACCACACTTCAAACAAAGAAGTGATTGAAGAACGGTGGCTTAACAAAAAGCAAACAACCACAACTCTGGGATTCAATTAGGGGTAAAACTAATTGGTAGACGGCTAAAATTACAGTTGCTCCTCGAAAATAATTTAAATATAAGCAATATTAAACGTGGAAGTAAGTGCAAGGGAAAGAACTTCAAGAAAGCAGTTCGAACAAAGGGAAAGAAATTTATACGTCGATTATGGCTGGGAATGTTTTGGAAGATTGGTTTGTTTGACGAGAAAAGAAATTTGCTCATTTTTTACACAAGTTGTAACTGAACACTTCTGATAAACCGAAATGAGTGAGAATGTTTTCGACCAAATTCAAAAAAGCTAATTTATCTTTTCTGTTTGCATAAAATTATCTCAATGAAACTCCAAAAGCATTTTTGGGCGTCGATATGACATATTCGAGCTCGGATATCGAAGTAGACATTAAATTTGTCAGACGTGTTTTTCCAATGGTATTTAATTTGACAACCACTAGACAATAACATAAAAAAAAAGTTTCTGATGAAATTTTAACAAAACACAACATTACTGCAGTCGAAAAGAATATTTTCAGGTATAAGCGTAAACTTTTCTGCTTTTCCCAAACTCCTCTTTTCAGAAGTTGTCGACAATATGAAAGCAAAA
Organism: Leptinotarsa decemlineata; assembly: GCF_025532065.1. Classification (NCBI taxonomy): domain Eukaryota; kingdom Metazoa; phylum Arthropoda; class Insecta; order Coleoptera; family Chrysomelidae; genus Leptinotarsa; species Leptinotarsa decemlineata. Next base: position 48,214 of record NW_027412730.1, read on the forward strand.
CAACAACTGTAGAGTTGACGTTCGAGTCTGTTCGAGAGCAAGGTTTGCATTATCACGACCTTCTTGCCAAGCTAAATTTAATGATCCTCCAGTTTGAGTTTGAGATCCGACATATAAAGTGATGAAAGTGAAATAAATATACTGGGCCACGTTCGGGGATCACACATTTGACACATTTCAACTATTAAGTTTGGCTTTCTCTCTCCATTCTCTCGACTTATCTCGGACGGAATCTGCATGGTAAGGAACAATCTCAGATTATTCAAAACATGCGGATAAATGCCCCATTGCAAGAATGCGCATACGAGAGGTCACGTTTTACGATTCCATCATATAGGAGTTGATGATATACATTTTAAAATGTATATCAATATGGCCTATATATATATATATATATATATATATATATATATATATATATATATATATATATATATATATATATATATATATATATAAATCGATTCAATTCGTGAGGTTGCAGTCAATAGCTGGGCTGTTACAAAGAAAACTCTTTGTTATATGTCAAGCTTTCGGTATATTTCACACCTTCGTCAGGACAACTACAATAATAAGATTATATATCTTGTAAAAAATATATAAATATGGAGAACTTACTAACGTGAGAATAAAATATAAAATGGTTCAAAAACAGATAGAAAAACATTAATAAATGACAGTTAATAAAAATTTTGGCTGACAATGTCAAGTGGGAAAATTCTGAATGATACTCGAATTACTAGATTTTTTATTTTCTTTATCATATTTCAGTAGGTACGTGTAAATTTTGCTGAGACTATCAATATCAGTTTGTTTATTCATTGAATGTTCTTCGTTATTAATATGTATCATTTCCAAAAATATTCTTTTCGTTGTATTGGTTTCTCTATCTAAAATATTTGGATTTTCAAAATTCATTTTATGATCCTCCGAATTAACATGTTCTGTTAATGCACAAGAATTAACATTTCGTCTACAGTCGCTCTTATGGGAAGTGATGCGACTACTTAGAGGTCTAGATGTTTGTCCTATATGTTATAATTCTTGTGCATTAACAGAACATGTTAATTCGGAGGATCATAAAATGAATTTTGAAAATCCAAATATTTTAGATAGAGAAACCAATACAACGAAAAGAATATTTTTGGAAATGATACATATTAATAACGAAGAACATTCAATGAATAAACAAACTGATATTGATAGTCTCAGCAAAATTTACACGTACCTACTGAAATATGATAAAGAAAATAAAAAATCTAGTAATTCGAGTATCATTCAGAATTTTCCCACTTGACATTGTCAGCCAAAATTTTTATTAACTGTCATTTATTAATGTTTTTCTATCTGTTTTTGAACCATTTTATATTTTATTCTCACGTTAGTAAGTTCTCCATATTTATATATTTTTTACAAGATATATAATCTTATTATTGTAGTTGTCCTGACGAAGGTGTGAAATATACCGAAAGCTTGACATATAACAAAGAGTTTTCTTTGTAACAGCCCAGCTATTGACTGCAACCTCACGAATTGAATCGATTTATAGTTAATCCAGTCACTAATTATTCTGTTATATATATATATATATATATATATATATATATATATATATATATATATATATATATATATATAGGCCGTATTTTTTAGCTGATACTACTATTACCATCTCGGAACTGAAAATGACAGATTTTATTTTTTTGCTCTACCGCTTCCATTTTCAATAATATCGAAAAATGAGAAGTAAACTTTTTGCTATATTTCATATGCTTTATAATCTTGGTGAACTCATTTTTCAATGCAACGTTTCTTTCATTGAATTCCATCGTCAACATATTTTTTTCAAATACGGACCTGTATATTTTTTTTACATTTTCGTAGTCATATCACAATATATGTATTTCTTGGCGTTTCTTCCCTATCATTTAACTTTTTTTATTCAATGAGAAATCAAATATCAAACTATTGTAACACATAGTTAACAGTATAGTTAATACATCACATTGAAAAAAGACAGTTGCGGAAGAAAATGTAACAAAATAATAAATGATAGAAAATGAACACCAAACGGAATGTCTCACGTTACATTTTATAAGTTACCGTCTCACTTGCTCTAGAAATAGTGTGCTTGTGGCAGGTCTTTAACATCTGTGGAGTGATAGCGATGCAGGCACTCCTTATTGAATCTTTCAATTCTTCAATCTTGATCAATCTTGATCTTTTGTGAAGCCCCACAACAAAAAATCTAGAAGAGAAAGGTCCGGTGAACGTGGTGGCTATTCAATAGGACCATCATTTCCTATCCACCTTCCTGGCATAGTTGTATTGAGGAAATCTCTGCAGATTCTCCTGTGATGTGGTGAAGGTCCATCGTGTTGGAAATAACCATATTTTCTTATGAGGCTAAGTGGCAAATCTTCTAATAACTCAATTAGAGTCCCTGATAAGAAATCCAAGTATAATTCTCTGGTCAGATATGTTTAAAAAAAGGGAGGGCCAATAATTTTATTATCAAGAACACCAAGCCATACGTTAACACCATATCTCTCTTGAAAATTGGTAACTCTATGTGAATATTCATTTTCTTGTCACCAATGATAATGTATATTCCTGTTGAACCATCCGTTTTTGGTAAATGTACTTTCATCACCCCACAATTTTTTTTTACAAATTTCATTATCTTGGCGAACTTTTCTAATGAGCTATTTACAAAAAACTTTTCTCCTGTTGAAGTCCGTTAAACGCAAATGATGAACTTTCCTGACTCGATAAGGTTTGAATTTATTTTTCTTCAAAATTTTCCGTACAGACGTAGTGGATATGATCGAATTATGAGCAATCTCCCTCAGAGATACTTCCTTGTTCTCAATTTTTTTCATTTTCCATAAATCCTAATCAAATGGTGATTTTATGGATCTGAAAATATCATTGTTGCATCCCTGAAAAAGTAACTTTCGTTCCATTTCACCGTTCTTTTACGACCTACCGTTTCCGAGATAGCAATAGTATTATCAGCTAGCTGATATAGATATAGCTGTCTTGATATAGATACAGAAGTTAATAATCGGACATAGCACTCAAAAAAGTGGTAAACCATAGTGTTTCGGGCTTTTGCCTGAAGGAATGAAATTAAATTGAGCTGAAATTGAGAAAAGCAGTATTTTTTTCCTGTATCACTAACCGATAGGCAGTGTGGCGCATACAAATTTTCATAGCCATAGCGGGTTAATGGCTTCTGAAATGGAAAGTCTGTTTCAACCGCCAGCAAAACCGCCGCTCAAGTGGCACAGCGATATCTTATAGAATTTCGCTACGGCGAGGAATTTGCATGGTTTAAGGGAGGCAAACAAACTATCTTGATGACAGGCCGGCGGCTTGGAGAGCTTCTCGTAACGGACGAACGATTTGATTAAGCTAATAAGATCAATACCCCAACATCCGGATGTTAGTTGAACTAATCTCGTTTTCCCAATCTGAACACTTGCGGCGACCGTCACATTACGACCTACTACTACAGGGATCCCGTCACTTCGAAATAGTTCCTCCTCGTCGTTTTTGGTGGTTTTGCCTCATCCGTAGCAGGCGTCTTTCGTGGATTGTTTGCAATATTTATGACTGTTTATAAGTAGCGCGTGCATATTCAGATGTTGATGAATTTTAATTAGGCAATGAATACAGGACGAAAATTTCGTGGCGTGAAGCTTGGAGCGAACATTGAACATAAGTAAACTGATTACCGACACTCAGCGCTTCTTTATAAACATTCGACAGCGTGAAAGAAAATTCTTGTTGAATGAATATATAAAAGGCAAACAAGTCTCAACACAAACAACTTTCTACTTGAGGAAATAACAATTCTTGTTCAAGACTTGATGCTTTCTGTTATCTGGTTCTCTCATACGTAAATCGAGTCAATTAATTGTATTATATTGCCAACAACTTCATTTCAATTGGCATTGACAGTACGAGAACGAGATTTCTTATCGATTCATTTCCTCATCTGGTCCCCTATAGCTTTTAGAACCCCCATGAATAGTTCAGTGTGCTTGTATATGTTTTTTTCTGATTGATTCGGCCGTTACTTGATGAAGATCTATAATAATTTCATAGACTACACCTCACGATTTGATCTTCACAATTTTATATTCAAAATAAATGATGACATGTTTCGCTATCACAGTAGCTTTTTCGTAGTCAATGACATACTACAAATTCATTCTATTATAGAATTGTGTTTAACATATTCATTAGTTTTTTGTCGCTTATATTTTCTGAACATTCTGATATCTAGTATAGAGTCCACCAGATGTTCACTACATTCTCAAACCAGCCTTCACGTCACTCCTTGGTTTATCAATATACCCAGAGCAGCCGGACTGTCCCTAATTCTGATTTCACTCATTTTGTTTGGGTTTCAAATCAATATTCTTTGCGCATTACAAAGATATATAAACTACCGCCTGAAAGAAAAAAGAATTAGTCAATCAATGTGGTCTCAAGATCTATTGGAAAAAATCTGATAGATAAGAAGTGACCAAGTCACCAACTTCTTCAAACAAGTTCCTTATTATGTTACCAAAGTTGACGGAAACAAATTGCTGAATTTTAGGCTTTGAGATGTTGCCTCTGATGAAAATGTTTATACAACTTGGTAATTTGTGTTTTGCTCTTCGGAGACTATTCATAAGATAATATTTGATTATCTTTGTTAAATTTCTATTACTTTTCATATGAAAAATGGACATATTTTTCAAGAGAAATGTTTAAAGACATAAAAATGATGAACTTACGTAACACACATATATTTAGACCACAGAATAAAGATGATTTACACTAAGTACAGTCATTCACACTTTTTTAGTGTAGTAAAACTTCTTGATATTGGAATAGTGTTGGATATTGAATGCTATTGTTCTACTATGAAATTAAAATTTATAATAAACCTCCTGTTGGATTCTTTCAAAGAAATACTTTTGGAACAGTTTATACTATCGAAAAAATGTCTCCCAGCTATTGTGAAATAGAAAAATTGAAAAAACTATTGTAAAGCGATAAACTCTCCATGATGTTTTAAATTTGTTTTGTAATTTTGAGCTGATCAAATAAACATATATTTGTGGAACTATCATAACACTGTTTTCAAGTTATTTAAAAATTCTCTCACCTTGAATAAAAATGATATTTCCAATGAATTCGAAATGGCTGAACACGAATAATCTTTTTGAAAATCTCCAAGACTAACTCACTACCATTTCTATGGAGATAATTTTTCAAGGGCCCTCTCATTTGATTCTTAAGAGAGAAGCTTAAGCTAAAAACATACAAATGTCAAGTTATCACTGAAAAAAAAATTTTGAGAAAGTGAGTAAATACTTGATAACTGAAAGTATTTCTTTTGTATTTTCACAAATAAAAATTACGAAATTTAAAATAGATGTAAATGTTACTGCTAAATTTATCCTTATTGCTACACTGTCATTATGTTCTAGATATACGTAGTTACAAAAAAAATCACAAATTAATAAAATAATTTAAACAATTTCAGCGCCATTTTTCAGATGGCCTATTCAACTTACAGCTATGGGACGAATCCATTAAATGGTAACAATATATGATTTTGAACCTGGCTACATCAAAAACTCTCCATCTTCAACCACGATTTTCTGAAGTGAAATGTTGTGAAGTTTTATTCACGAATTTTTGCTCTCAGCAGCGCCATTTACTTTTGAGAGATAAACATTATACAATGCATTTCATAGAACTGCATATATATCACACAAAACAACTCTGTGTTCAGGAATTTGAGAAAGTTCACCAAAAAGTTTCTAAAAATGACGTGAACAACCAGCTCCCAACCACTCTTCATCATCAGAGCATATATCAATTTCCTCTTTTGCTAAAGTCGAGTCATGTTGCCCATTAGCAAAATCCCTATAAATCTCTATCTGGAACGAACAATACGAAATAATTGTGGGGGAAGTCCGAAGCGATGGCAATGATTTATGTTTACGTAACCTCAGCCACTGTCTTTATACATTTCATTGGCGTTCGTTGGCTCCTTGAATATCTTTATAATGACACTGACAGATTGACTACCAGGCCAACTACCGGAAATCGGAACCACGGTGTTTACAACTTACCCTCGAAAGCGTTCTGTATGTATTGTATACATTGAGTGATAGATGATTTTGTAGATGCGGGACGAGCTATGCAAAACGATTACAAAAAAGAAAGAGATAGGAGCTTTAGGTTGAGCACTGATTTTTTATTATATGTCAAGAATAAAATAACCTCATATAAAAACCCCAAAACATATTTAACAACACAACTTTGGCCAATCATCTTTCATATAAACATTGAATTACACGAAAGAAATCATACTTTCAAAACAACTACTTTCATATGGACATTGATTTATACAAAAAAGCTATTCAATTTTTCTATTCAATTTGTACTCCAAACATTCGTTATGGATTTGAATCAGATATCATTCACAGGATTGCTACACAATATAATAGAAATGAGGTAAAATTTTACTTACGAGCTAAAACATTCTGATGAGTCATGATGGTCATTATGAGAAATTCAATATAATTAAAAATCTTATCACATTGTTATGATACAGTTAATACTTTCAATAAAAATACTTATTCACGTGGTTCTTGAATTATAAAAGTTTTGGCTTTTGACAATTATTTCACTTTTATGATAAAATTATATTTTTCCTTTTATTATTATATTATAAAAGCGGTCAGTGAATGTATGAAAGAAGAACAGGTGATTTAATGTAATATTAATATATTTCATCAATACGGTTTCTGTTGAATGAACTCGATGTGAAACATTATATTTGACTGGTTAAAAAAGACACCAATGTCTTCTGCTACAGCTACATCATGAAAGTAACCATCAAGAAGATAACTTCACAATTGAATGATCCAAATCGCTTTCTGCTTGATCCCAATCAGTTTTATTTCCGTCAGTTTTCAGTGGAGGATACTACTGAACACATTTTTATTTTTGCTGTTTCCTAACAATATTTAGTTGTGTTTAGATGCATTCATTGTATAAATAATCGACTGGAATATAATATGTTTATCTACGATTTCTCTCATACGCTTTACTTCTTTATCATTATATCCATCAAAAGCATCAACTTAATTATTGGTGCCATAGTTATCACGTGAATATCTAATGTACTGTTGTTTTAATAATGACAGTGAGAAAATTTTTCGCTAAAATTCCATGCAAAACTCATTTTTTTATATAAATATCATCATTCCTATTATTCTGAAATCTTCCGGGGAAAAAACTTTGCTGATTCGGCTAGGAATCCGACATTGATTTTCAATTCATTAACGAATGAAACATGAACTTGAAAAGTCCCATCGAGTTCTCTCTGAACGTCCTAATCTACTCACGAACAAAACAACGATCACAACATTCAATGGTTTTCGTCAAGATGTCATTCTCAGAACATCACAAAGCGGGATGATTTTGATTACACGAAAAAAGTAATATAGAGTTTTCATCAGAAGCAGAAAATGGGAAAAGTGATTACTGTCAACCATGAATCGAAATACCCCAAGTCCGAATCTAATTCTCTCGCAAATTCATCCGCGCAAAAACTGTCTCTCGACTGTCTAAATTTTCACTTAGTTGAACTTCGCAAAGAAGATTAACTTTTTTCCTATAACTAATTCCATCGAGGTATTCAGAATATGTCATCGAAATGATAGAGATGTGATTCATAAGCTTTGATCAAATAAATTATTAAAAAAACGGTAGTAGACCATAGACAAGAATTATAAAATTGTTTTGACGTGTTAGGAACCACATATATGAAATCTCTAGTTCAAACAGGTTTATACTTCTGAAGGTTGTTTTTCGTAGGAGGCGATAACTGGTTGAAGGAAAAACAGACTTTAACTGATTTTCAACATATTTGTTGGTACGAAAGAGTAAAAGGGCCTCCCTAGTATTTTTTACTTTTTTTTTTTACTTCCATATCGGAATTCTATTTTTATGATTTTCAACTCAGAATTTAGACGTTATCATACGGGGCTATTCAAATTCGTTTCTGTACATGGGGATCTCGTAAACGATGAGAGATAGAGTGTCGGTTAAATTTTGGCAAAGTTGCGTATTTTAGAGACCTATTTAGTGATGTAAAAAAATCGAATATAGCTCTTTTGGTTCTGGAGATATACAGGAAAAACAAAAAATCCCAAATTATTTTTTTGCCTATATCTTCTTTATTCACAGACATATCGAAAATCTGTCCACATTTTGCCATTGGCACTTGATGTAGGCTATCAGAATATGTCCATGAATTTTTTATACAGGGTGTCATCTGACTTGGGCCACCCCTTCTTTGAATTTTGAAATATGGACCTGTACTTTTTGTATCGTCGACGTTCACTTCATACTGAGAAATCAAATTAAATTTTATATTTCGGGGTGTTTGGGTAATATTTGATTATAATTGTGTGAATTATTCCCTTTTCAAGTACGGACCTGGAAATTGGTTGACTGAGTTGAATAAAAACACAATACCAACGTTCACGTCTTCCTATGTACCGTAGAGTTTTTCGAGAGTTTTTTTTTTCAATTTTAGGTACCTATTATTACATATCTACATCAAAAATATATTATATGTGTTTCAATAAGCAAAAAAAAATGATAGCAATAATAACATCCGAAACGAACACTATAGGTAATTGTAATGAAAATTGAAATGAAGTAATTTATATACACAAAAAATTAATGGCGCAATAAATGTTAGAATTGGAGTCCTTCCATTTCGAGACATTTTTGAACTCGGTTTTTCAAATTATTTATTGCCCTTAACACACTAATTTGCTGCATTGTTGCGAAATCATTCAAAATCCTCAATCTCGAGTCTTCCACATTTTCTATCTTTCTGCCAGCGTAAATCCTATTTTTCAATGTCTCCCATAAAAAATAGTCCAAAATAGTAAGATCTGGTGATCTTGCAGGCCATTATATTGGCCCAATATTTGTCTCGAAATGGAAGGACTCCAATCCGAACATTTATTGCGCCATTAATTTTTTTGTGAATATAAATTACGTCATTTAAATTTTCATCACAACTATAGTGTTGATTTTGGATGTTATTATTGCTATCATTTCTTTTTCTGCTCATCAAAACAGATATAATATACTTTTGTTGTAGATATGTTTCAGATAGTCATATAAGGTTTTCTTATTCGAAGTTCATTGTAGAAAATGCTGAGAGCAATGGAAATATGAAAAAATATGGATAGGTGCCTAAAAGTGGAAAAAAAACTCTCTAAAAACTCTATAGTACATAGGGAGACGTGAAAGTTGCTATTTTTTATTTAACTGAGTTAACCAATTTCCAGGGCCGTAATTTAAAAGGGAATAATTCACCCAATTATAATCAAATATTACCGAAACATCCCCAAATATAAAATAAAATTCAATTTCTCAGTATGAAGTGAACGTCTACGATCCAAAAGTACAACAAAAAATGCAGGTCCGTATTTAAAAATCCAAAGATGGGGGTGGCCCAAGTCAGATGACACCCTATATAAAAGATTTTGGAGACCTATTCATTGAATAGGTCTCCAAAATACGCAACTTTGCCACAATTTAACCGACACTCTATCTCTTATCGTTTACGAGATCTCCATGTACAGAAACGAATTTGAATAGACCTGTATATAACCCAACGTAACCTTACAACCAATCTGACCTGACTCAATTCAAATTGATCTTACATTATTCTGAGTTTCAAGTAAGAATTATACAGGTTACAGCAAAAAGTCAGGATTCTCTACATGAAAGTCAGAATTTCTAAGGTAAAACTTGGAAAAATAAAATTCCGTTATTAAAGTTGGGATTCCCGAGAAAAAAGTCCGGAAAATATAATATCGAGTTCAAAATTGGAATTTCCCAGTTTGAATTTCCAAGTTTGAATTTCCCAGTTACACCTCAGAAAAATATTATTCCGAGTTAAACATTATGTTTCCACATTTTAACTAATATATTATTATTCATAGCGATAGAATTTTGTAGCTGGACTTTTTTTATATAGATATTTTTTTGGTACGTACTTGTTGTCATTTTTGCATTCCACTGAATTCATAAACTCTAGGCAAAATATCAATTTATTATATCTCTGAAAATATTTTACAAAATGAAGTATTTTGTTCAACATAAGCTGCTAGAAACTGCTCAAAATTATTTTTAAAATTAAAATACATTTTTATGTGTCACAATCATGAAATATTCATGTCTACAATTGAATGGTAATTTGAATGGTTTCTGTATGAAAATAATCTTTATTTTATCAACAACAAATTTAATTCTCCTCACTGTATGAATGACTCTTATTCTGCAAAGATGTTATTATATTTTTGTAATGTTCATTTTTATTTGAGACACATATTAAACAACTAGCAATACATTCGAGCAACATTAAACAATCTCAGCTCTTCTGTATTACTTTCGGTGATTTACAAAAAAAAAATTAGTTTTTACCAATTGAAACTCTAGTCCATCATGTTTTTGCTTGTTTCCTGCGGTGAGTTAATTTTGTATCAGTGTCACTCGATGATATTAAATGACAAAAAAACCACAATCACAACTACTGACATTTCCATAAATCCTCCCCCCCCCATCCTCGAAAGTTTTCACTGCATAGCGTCGAGGCGCTTGAAAATCGCGTGACGTCAAGAAACGACGCCATGTGGTCTCCGCGTTTTGGAATCCTGGCGCCTGGCGGCTACCAGATTTCGTGAATAAAACTTTTCTTCCGTACTAAAAAAACTATTACCTGCAACACGCCATAGACATTCGATATCGGATTCGATGGATGTGTTTGGGTTAGCTTCTCATTATTCATCTGGCTAGGAGCCATAGGACGAATTACTGGTACCCACTTCAATCTACACATCAAATTCTTTAAAGAAAAAAAATGAAAGGCGCCGCTGCTTTTCAAATAGTTATATAAATAACTGACTATTTTCATTCAATCAATTGTCATTGTGAAACAGTTTGCTATTTAAAAAGATTAAAATCATGTTTCCCACAATTGTGTCAAACAACAGTTCATTATGAATTACTCTAATGATTAAATATAATAATGATTATCATTCAGTACTTCAGCCTGATAATTTAATGTGATACGGCTCAAAGACTAATTGGACTCGTAACAATATAATTCCTGAAAATCCACTCGTTTATTAAGCCCCTATAATTCACCTTTTTGAATTATTGAAGCCGCATAGACGGTATATAACTGAGTAATTAATTCAAAGTTAAAACTAACATACTTGCGATGAATCTGTAGGAAATAATTGAGAGAGAGAGGAGAGGAGGAATGCAAAAGCAAATAAGGGTAATGGAAATGGTTCATGAAATCCGAAGGGTGCTTGATTTGAAATTCATAAGCTGGATAATATCCGAGAAGACTGAAAATTGTAATAATGCGTGAGTCAAAGACCAGTCAAGCTGATTATATAATTCGGGAAACTTGCCATTCTTTGAATATTAGGTACTGTAATTACAAACATAAATGCATTAACATACAAGGTGTGCAAGAACAAATGGGGTGTGTCTCAGTATATACAATCCGAAGTGAACTATGCCTCCAAAATAGGCAATGAATTCTCAGAAAAGATTGACGTTTTTGGTCTTAATCTATCTCTTGCAGTGGCCTACGGAGATTATACTAAAGAGATGAGGAAATATGATGATAAAATATATAGAATCACAAACTTGACAACAATGTGTTTGTTTGCAATAATATTTCTAAGAATTTAGTGCCTACTAGTATGGAATTGTACTATAATCTATAGAACGGTAACTTCGGTTTAATTGATGACAAAACATGGACAAGTCACTGGCAAGTGAAAGATGTGTCTTTCGAATTTATCTGGTTGAAGCGGGGATGATTCTGCAACCGTGTTAGGGTAAGAACTCATTAGTCCTTAGCTTGCACAAGTTTCTCAACTTTTGAGAGTTGTCGTTCGTATGGGGGCGACAGCTGATTAACGGAAAAACATATTTTTTTTCAAACAGATTTCGGAATCGACTAGTGAAAGTCATATCACTAGTCCTCGTGGTATCGTATCTATACTGAAAGATGTTTCAAGTGAGAACTGAGCCAAAAAGCCAAAAAAAGTGTCTTCTGTAATGAAACCTCAACCAATGAAACCCGAAAAATATCTTCAAAATTGATACATTTCTCTTTCTGAATTCGTAACACATAGACAGCTGGAGGTTTCGTCAAAATTGTAGTTGAGAAACATAAAATTACCTTAGAAGATATTTCTGTTGTTGGAACTAACACCAATATGTTTTTAGTAAAAAGTGTTGAATTTGACAGACTTTCAAAACTTCAACCTTTTCATTTCTCATCTATAACTGTTACTCACCAACACCCTAATTTTTTGTTGTTGTACGATTGTATTGGAAAGTGTTATATTTGTTTTTGAAATAGTTTTTTTCACTATTTATAGTTAATGAAGTTGAAGTTATGTAATTTACTGTGAAAAGTTTCAATATATAAATAATGGTTGACAAATACTGTCTACGCAAAAAATAGTTTATGAAAAAAACTTGTTGACTTTCACATTTACCAAAAAAATTGTGGGAAACTTCCAAAGGAAGGAGGAAATCTATTGACTTCAAAATAAACTCTTCAACAAGATGTATGGATCATGCATAGACGTTACTTTCAAGAAACTTGAAGAAAAAGCCCTCTCGAAACAACTACTTTCGTATAAATATTGAATTACATGAAAGGAAAAGTACTTTCCAAACAAAAAATTAAAATAAGCCAATCTCTTAAAAATTACGAAAACAAATAATAAATTAAGAAATAATTGAAATCGAACTTAATTACCATTTATGAGTACGAAATTAACTATAGTTCTATTAGTTCAATATCATTTGATTATTTTCAATACCTACTGCTGGTTATTCCAAAGATTATTATCACCTTTTTTTATTCACAAATACGCCGAGGCATAATATTTACGTATTTTTGAAACGTTTTGGCCGATTATTCACATCTCACGACTTATCCCATTTGTGGGGTAGACACTTATCAGACACTTTTCGAATAATCGAAAACCTATCTAACTCACTTTTTGTTTTCACGGTAGAACGTTTGGTTTGATTGTTACTTGAGTTTGGGCGAGTCGTTTTAGTGGAAAATCTCCGCAAAATCGTTTTCTCGGTATTAAATGTTTCTCACATTGTAATGAAAAGTAGAACTAAAACCTCTGGCGTAGAATGAATCCAAAACAAACAGTGCTCTTTGACTCGCGATTCATAATTCAAGTTGCGCCAGTAGTACATGAACCATACTGACCAGCTATACGAGTATATGTACTGTTACTTCATAATGTAGCTATACTTCGTGAACTATACTTTATCAGTAGATGATGGTATAATTCACCCCCTGCCAACCTGGCTGGCGAAACGTACGTAAAGAAGAGAATGATAATTCTAGTGTGTGGGAGCAGTCATTTTATCCTATAACTATTATTTGACAATGGATCTTTACGACGCTGATTACATTCCTACTTGCCAGGGCAAGTAGGAATCTATCTCGTCAATGAAAAAGTTGACTTTTTAATACCCCCTATAGCTTGGAGGGACACCCAAAAACAGATATCCACAGCCGCTTAAATGTACAGATGAAAGTTCTCTAATATTAATTCATTTTTTCATACATCTCGTGACCTCTCGAAATCTGCCCTTCCCCCATTTTGTAATTTCCGGCGTCATCTACTAATAACACCCATTAATTTTCTTCCATTAATTCGATACTTTCCCGCTCACCGGTGCCACTTACGAATCTCTTCTTCCCCAAACGACGCCGACGTTCTGCTATTTTATTGCACTCCGTCATTTTAATTGCGAGTTTATGCTGTCGACTACAAGATTTACCTCCCCTGGCTGGAAAACGTACCTCATTTGTTCGATGCAACATTTACAAACTTCGTTTTAATTGCCTCTCTGTTTACACTGTCATTCGTTCTCAGAGTGAATGGGAGTGTTGGATGAAACGAAAATTCCGCCACATTGATTTTCAATTTGAAAATGATAGTTCGGGTGGACGGCGCGTGAGGTTTTCTAGTCTAACTTTATCAGGTAGCATGTTAATGTATGTGCTTGTTTGGGTTCATTGAATAATTTCATTTTCACATTAGGTTAAGAGTTTAAGAAGCTTTTTCGCAAAAGCTGATCTTATCTTTTCTAAAAAAACCTTTTCAATTTAAGACCGGGTTAATATTAAAACATCCCTGGAGTGTTAGCTTTTTGGCTCGCTGCTTTGTTCATTAATAGGCAAATGGAAGCAGCATTTTGAAATTTGAGTAATACTTTCCAATAACCATCAACATCATTGATAAAAAAGTAACATTTCAGTATGAATTGTGAAAAAAAGGTTTTGGCTTTTTACTTCTCCATATTTATGCAAATTTTCCAAAGCTACTTCTTTGCATGATCTACACATTTTTGTTACGAGAGAATTAATTTCTTTCTTCCTTTCTTTGAAAGATTCCCACATTTTTTTTGTATAAAGATGGAGAAGCAGAAAGCCAAAACCTTTCTTTTCCAAAAACTCTTCAGTGGTTTCAAAAACAATAATGATCACAATTTTTCTAATATCATTTAAAAATGCCACCTGGCGGTTATCATCAATCTTACGTATATTGTGAGTATTTCAAATCGAAGATATTTCTCTCGTATCTTCCAATGAAACTCAACCCTTTCCTCAGAATAAACCCAACAGTATAAATTGCATATCGTGTAAAGCAGGGTGAAATATTGGAAAGAGCTATTCATAAGCCTTCCTTATCGAAAGTTGCCCTCGAAGCGTAGGTAGTTAGCCTCAATCGAGGTCTACTCGGAACTGCGGGGACGGCAATCCAATTTGCAGCGGCGCAGGTGTGGGCACGAGAGGGTGCGGTACGCTCAGAGTCATGTTGAAGGTGTTTTAAAACAAATTACTAATTTTAACATATAATCTATAAAATAATATGTTCAAATGAATGTATGCATTTCATATTAAAAGGCAATTACGTTCAACTTTCAGTTAACATAATTTAAAAAGTTTCAATCCCGTTATCTGAATAATAATATCAAATCTTTTTAAGAGTTCTTCTGAATGAAAAAAATATAGTTTAAACAAACTGAAAACATCGAACTAAAAAGTTGAAATTTTTTTTTAAATAAGCTTTAAACAATAACGAACGAAAAATACTATAGTATTATTGTGAAAAAAGCGACGGGCGCATTATGCAAAAAACATGGCACAAAGCGCCCACGACGGGCGCTTGATATGCAAAAAATATGGTACAAACCGCCCACGCTCATTTCACAATAATATTAGTATTTTTCATTCGTTATTGTTTTATTCTTATTTACAAAAAATATTTTTAACTTTTTAGTTCGATGTTCTTTAAGAGCTTGTTTATTTATTTTCCATTTTTTTGCTTCGTATGCTATAAAAGCTTGTTTTTTAGTCTTTTTAAACTATATTTATTTAAAAAATTACCATTGATATTTTCCGATTCCGTAGAGGGAGCCCAAGGAAGACAGCAGGCGCCCAAAGGAGGGTTGCAAATAAGGCAGCAGGCGTGCGTGTTAGAAAAAATACTTTTTTCAAATGAAGAAATACATGTAAAGTGAGTTCGAATTATATCAAGGAAGTTACGTACAGCGCCATCTGCCCACTAATAGATCAAGCAATAATGTCGATAATTCTGTCAAATACATCAGATCCCGAACTTGAGCGTTACAAACAAACATACATACATACAGGTGAAGCTAATAAAAGCGTGTTAAAAAAACTGAAACCTGAAACACTCATCGAATGAAGTATAATGGCGATTCGTTAACTTCCTATTAATATTGAATTAGTTCAATCATTAGCTATATGAAGGTTGGTTCGAATCCAACTGTTGGATTTTGTATTTTCACTGAGTACCGTCCGACTCGAGGTATGAATCGTACGTTAATCTTTGGCTCGCGAAAGTCTCAAATTTTGAGGGTGGTCGTCCATGAGGCGGCTACAGTTGGCCAACTTAAAATCAGATTTCGACAAATATTTTTCAAACACAAAAAACAGCGTTTTAACTTTTGCTCCCAACTGCATATTCTTGTCACGTTCATATAAACTATTTTTTTTCTAATAAAAAATGAGGTTTAAGTTTAATATGTGGTGATAGGTGCCTGTGAGCATGAATACTATTATTGAAACAGCTGGGAAGTTAATCATTATTTTTCTATTATGGAAACTACCCATTTCACGGAAAAAATATATTCTTATTTGAGAACAATCAAAATTGAAGTTGTTGAGGCTACATGCTCGGTACCCTGAAAAATCTACAAGTTAACAAATGCAAACTTGAGACAACAAAAATAGACCTTTGTTCGAAGGTGATTGACAATGTTTCATGATGAATTTCACTAGTTCGGACTTCCATGGTCTAATATATAAAATTATTTGAAATCCCTGAAACAACTAAAAAAGGAGAATTCAAAATGAATAGCAGAAAATAACAATTATATTAAGCAAAAATAACCTGAAATGAAAGAATAGTGAAATAAAATACAAGTAACAATAGAACGATTGAACAAAAAATAAAAAAAAAAAGTATAAAAAATTATTAAGAAATAAAATGAAAATAAAAATTAAGAAATTCCAAGCCACGTTAATTCACGACGTTTCGATTGTTAGTATCTACAATCGTCTTCGGGTGATGACTGGACTGATTCCTCCCAGAGATAACTATTTATGGGTCGTTCGAGTACTTCTACTTATCCCCGCTCTCTTTCAGGTTCGCGTCTTCGGATAGCTTTCTCTGTATGATTTGGAGTGCTTCTCCGACCGGAACGTTGGTGTACCTACCTACTACTACCTACTTTGGCTAAAAGACAGCAAGAGCCTCGCAAGGAAGAGAAGCCATCACAACCAGTGCTTGCACTTCCCTACATCAGAGGATCATCGGAGAGGATAAGAAGAATTGGTTCCAAGTACAACATCAGAACCTGCTTCAGATCCGGTAACACTATCCGTAGCAGCCTCACGAAAACCAGGCTACCAAACCCGGACTGCGATTCCAAGAATTGCATTTACCGGATACCCCGTGAGTGCGGAAAATCCTATATTGGTGAAACTTAAGAGGCCATTGAATGTTCGCATTGCCGAGCATAAGAAACACACAGCGAGGGGAAACCAACAAATCAGGAATAGCAGACCATGTTGGGACCCATCAACACAACATCGAGTGGTCCCAAGCTGAGATCATTGAAGAGGAACATTGGTTTAGGAGAAAATTCAAGGAAGCCGCATACATATTGTGCAACAACGTATTCAGCCAAGCTAGCATAGAGATATGCAACATATGAAAACCTATCATCAAGCCAAAAATGGCAAACTCCCGCCAAACGGTCATCTCCCACTGAACCAGTGAAGCGGAAAAAATGGAAAGCGGAGATAAGTGAAAGTACTCGAACGACCCATAAATAGTCATCTCTCGGAGGAATCAGTCCAGGCATCACCCGAAGACGATTGTGGATACTAACAATCGAAACGTCGTGAACTAATGTGACTTGGATCCTCTTAATTTTTATTTTTTATGTTTTATACTTCATTTTTCATTTTTTGTTCAATCGTTCTATTGTTACTTGTATTTTATTATTTTTTTTCAGGGATTTCAAATGATTTTATATATTAGACAATGGAAGTCCGAACTAGTGAAATTCAACAAAAATAGATTTGCAGTATATCAAGATTGGAAGAAAAAAAGAGCAAAAATGGTCGAGAAAAATTTTAGAATGTATCACTTCTTCTTTCGTAAGGAATCTACGCAGAAATTCCAAGGAATGTAAGTGGGAAATGGAAACTAAAATAGAAAAACAGACATAAAAAACTTTTATACATATATGCGTGATTTCCAAGTAGTTTATAAAGTTACTAAAAACAATGCTACAACAACGAAACTGAATATCATAAAAAACAGAAAGGCGCTCCCAAAAAAATATGAGAATGTAATGTTACTTGACAAATGTAAGAGAATACACCTAGGCGGAGACCAATCGCGCATGAATTTCAAAGAAGAGCAATGTCGACAAGGAACTGGGATAAATAACAGTAAAAAGTAATGAAAATTGGAGTAAGAAGACCATTCACGCCTCCAAAGATAGTGCAATAAAGACATTTATATACAGTGTAGCAAAGTGTTAACGTTATCTGGATCAGATGTGGGAGAAATTTCCAAAGTTAACAAAAACATACTAAAAGTAATGAACAAAGACAAAGTACATAAACACTGAAAAGACAATCTTAAAAAAGAAAAGAATTTTCAAAAATATTAATAAGTATTATTCTCTTGAGAAATTACTGAAACAATGAAAAGTAAAAGAAATGAGATGCAAGATTGGTATATAGAATGATATTTGCACTCGAACATCGAGAGATACAAACACAGTTCCATTTTCAACAACAAAAAAACAACTTTAGAAATCAGTTCTCTTCAAAAATTGTTCTTATTGAAAGCTTACATATTGATTTTTTCAGAATAGAGAAGGATAAAAACCAAGAATAGTCATGCAGCAAAAGTGATTAGTCCTAGTGCTTTGTGGAGTTTGATGGTAATGATAAAATAATTGTCACAGATAATTAAAGTAAAAATGGTGAAAAAAAAGTATACCCGTCCGGCACTGCCAATTTGATAATCAAGTGCTTTTATCCTAGGGACGCTTCGATCGATTTCCTTGGTTGGCATGTTCGTGGGCAATGCTAAATACATATATATGATATTGTAAACGACGATGGCGACGGCAGGCGTCTAGACTCCTGGACGCCTGGGTGGAGCGCTCTTATTTCCATTCTACTAGGTCATCATTATTTCCGTCTCTTTCGCACTCTGGGCATGTAACCCCCCAAGAGCAATTGCCGCCGCTTTATTGGCAATATTTCGGAAAGTTATTGTACGATAATAGTAATGATATTTTTTGGCTGGCGTTTATTAAACAATGTTCCTATTTCTTCTCTATTATATAGCAGAACAGAAACTATGTAAATTTGATAATGAAGAAAATATCAACGGGGAACAAAAAGTTGATAAAAATAAAATGACAAGACCTACATCTCGAAATTACTATATGTATAACTCCTTATATTTTAGAAGAAGAAATAAAAAAAAAAACTGTAATGAGAGCACTGAATGCGTAGTTGAACCAGCTGTCGCACCCCTACGAACGACAACCCTCAGAAGTCGAAACTTGTGCGAGCTAAGGATTAACGAGGTCTTACCTTTTAACGTGTGATTCCTAACACGGTTGTACAAAATAAATTGTGATTCCTAATAATTTATTGACTAGGGAGGAATGGCTGAAAACTTCAATAATATCTACTTTAAGAAAACATGAAGAAGGAACTCTCAACTTTCGAAAAATTACTAATTGTTATATAAAGAAAACTCTCCACTGATTTTGTTATTTTGAGTAAATCTACTTTCGATTCTATTTTATTGTCAGCTTCTATGAGAAAGAAGTGAGAGGATGTGTTTATCATTATAGTTTATAGATATTCAAATCTTCTCGTTTCATTAACCAACACTAAACTATGCACTTATTCCCATAATATAATACCTGAAGACGGTGTGGAATAATGGCAGAGAGCCAAGAAATATGAATATATATATATATTTAATGGTCTTCCTAAATTGATTAATCTCACATTACCCGTAGTGTAATATAACTCCATTTATCTTTTTGGATGCGGTAATATCTTCTGCAGAGATGAAACAATTTGTAATGATTTTATGCAGTGAGACGAATTATAGAATAAAGCAATATGAAATTCTGTAATGATATGAGATGGAATTAAACCTCGTCATAATTGTCTTATAATATACATATTTTCGAAATTGACGAACATCACTCAAAAACTAATATAGGAATGTAAGTTTTCACGGCTGACATAAATGATTTGGTTGTTTTCCGGGTTTTGCCGTGTTCTTCTTTGGTTACACTCTCCAAACGTTTCAACTGCAACTGCGGTAGTCATCTTCAGTGGCGTGGTCGAAGTACTCTTTTTGACGAATCAACTAAAACTAAGTTTCACTTGATACGTCAAGTGCATTACTTGGGTTCAGTATTTTATTTTTAGAAGATTCTGACTCGATTAAGTCAGCGGGATCACCTCGAGTTCCACAATTGTCCGCACAAGAATCAGATGCTGGCACATAAAAATAATGGCAAAAAGAGATTGTTAATAGGAGAAAAAAATGTATTATATAAAAATGGATATTTCTCTCAGGTAGTCAGATGAAAGATGATCTTTTTCTGAGTATTGTCAAGAATACATGTTGCTGAATATGGTATCAATATTCAAACATTGTATGCCTCATTTTTGACACCTATTACCGTCAGAACCCGACAAGCTCTAAGTATTTCGTGAGTAATAAAGATTGCCGTTATTATCTGTAACATACGCGTGCGAGTCCCGAAAACTGCATAAAGAATATTGTCATCGTTATCCGGCTCGTGGCGTGTATAGTCAACGTTATTCTCCTCGCAATCGTACATTACCATGTCGAGACAGTACGGCTGCCGTCCATTACCATAAGCCTGCAAAGACGAGGCGCATTGCAGAGGCCCTTTCAACCGGTAATGCCACGCCGAACTATTCCAAAAGTTCACTTATTTAATATCGTGATAAGAATTCCGCACAGGTCGCGTACGCCGACGTCTCCACCATCGTCGTAGTCAACTTTTGCCTTCTCTTCAGCCCCCCGACGCCACTCCCCCTTCTTCTTCCACGCCGCCACCGCCATTCTAAATTGCATCTTCGAATGCCGTGTCGGTAGCGATCGAAAGGTAACTATCACTTATTTTCGGAACATGAGGATACGAAAAACAGATAGGGTAGGTGAGCATGATTCGAGGAATAATTAAGGGTGGTTGTTTATGGATCTCGGAGATGTGAGGTGATTTTTTTCAATTCAACGCTACCAAAAACATGATAAATCATCAACAGATCATTTAATAGGAATCATATTTCTTTCCCGCCACACTATTCAAACACATCAATACTTTCATATACACAACGCGGACACAACACTCCAAAAAGGGAGCAAACCGCGGACATGTATTTCGGGATATTGGCCTCATCAGCGCGGTGCAGTCAAGTGATTGTAAACTATAAGGAAGTTTGTACATATATGAAGCCTATTCTAGAACTTCACATTAGCAAACGAACTGTTCTACATTATCTGAGGCACATTTGAAATAGGAACAACCTAGACTGTCCAATATACCTATTTTAAAGAGGTGAAACCTCAGTGAGAAATATCCTATTAGAAGTCACATTATCAAATTCAGTTTTTGTTTTGTTTAATCATAAAAGATGTTTAGTAGGCAACTTTTCGCTTGTCTTTGTTCTGGCTTTTTCTTCTATTACTTGGGAGCCATTTTCTTACTACTTACTTCTTTTTCCCAAGTCTCCCAGGGGTCTTAGGCAATACATTTTGGTCCTCTCAGTGAGTGGTACTACAGTCCATTTTGGGTTTATATTCAGCCTTTTCCTTCAGTTCATCTAGTAATATTCAGGGTCTGCTGCATGCGCTCCTTCACTATATTTGCCCTGAATATTACTGGAGTTTGATCACAACACCAAACCGTTATTTTTAATGATGTAGTAATATGGTGTAGTAATATTCGTTACTACGCTAGTACTTTGTATCCATTAAGGGCCAGAAGACGTAGTAGTTCGTCCATTACAATGTTATAATGTTACAGTGGGGACAAAACCCGTAATCTGAGAACACTTTCGTGCTAAATTTCACTAGTTCGGACTTCCATTGTCTACTATATAAAATGATTTGAAATCCCTGAAACAAGTAAAAAAGAATAATTAAAAAAGAATAGTTGAAAATAACAATTATATTAAGCAACAATAAACCTGAAATGCAATGATAGTGAAATAACCTACAAGTAAAAATATAATAATTGAATAAATAAAAATTAAAGGAATGCAAAAAGAAAATAATAAAAAATAAAAAAGTGTAGAGATTCCAAGTCACGTTAGTTCACGACGTTTCGATTGTTGGTATCTACAATCGTCTTCGGGTGATGACTGGACTGATTCCTCCGAGAGATGACGGAGGAATCAGTCCAGTCATCACCCGAAGACGATTGTAGATACCAACAATCGAAACGTCGTGAACTAACGTGACTTGGAATCTCTACACTTTTTTATTTTTTATTATTTTCTTTTTGCATTCCTTTAATTTTTATTTATTCAATTATTATATTTTTACTTGTAGGTTATTTCACTATCATTGCATTTCAGGTTTATTGTTGCTTAATATAATTGTTATTTTCAACTATTCTTTTTTAATTATTCTTTTTTACTTGTTTCAGGGATTTCAAATCATTTTATATAGTAGACAATGGAAGTCCGAACTAGTGAAATTCATCACGAAATATTGTCAATCACCTTCAAACAAACTTTCGTGCTACCCGTACCACTAATTTTTTTTCCTTAATGGTTGAGTATACTAATCGTCCTCTAAACTTGCAGTCTATCCAGCAGCTTGTGTTGTCGATATATCTTCTTGAATCCTGGATGATTGTGATTTTAGAAACATATTATCAAATGGGCCCTCTATATCCAAGAGAGCATCTAAAGTTTCCTTGTGCTCGTGAGCATATTCTTCTTTTTCTCTATAGAGCTGCTTCTGTTGACATACCTGATTTGACGCAATGGTTTGGTAGCCAGTATGCCCCTAATATGGTTTTGTCTCGCGGCGTTTATCGAGTCCTGTCCAATTTCCTCAGGTTTCGGAAAGAAGGTGGCCGTAATTAGTCTACAAGTTTTTATACACATATTTTCGATTCTTTTTGCGACATCACTGGATAAATTCCATCTTGTCCCAGTGATTTATAAGGTTTTAAATGAGTTAATGGATCATTTAAATTTTTTATTTGCTACCAGCTAATCATTTCTGGACACATATCTAGAAGCCTCCATACGTTAAGGTTGCTTGATTTCTCTCTGCCATTGCCATAGGAAAGCTTTACGGTCCAAAGTTAGTTCAGACTCATGAGTAAATGACAGTGTTTTTAATTAGCTACTGGGCTGTCAAATGAAATATAAATTTTTGAAACGAGTGAATCTTTTGAGACAATTTGGAGCACACGTCTCTATAGCATGCAATTCAGGTTTACATTAAACTATACTATATATAGTTGAAGAATCATCAGGAAATTTGAAACCCTACTTCCTTAGTCATATGCAACATTTTAGGTTATACTCTAGCTTCATGAGTTCAACTACACCATTAAGTTTAATCTTTTCGTAATTCCTTTCAGAAGGCACGAAAAAATATTACACTATCTAAAAAAGGAGAAATGAGAAAAATCTATAGTTAGAATTATCCAAAATGGTAATGAACAACAATGACCCAAGTAAACTTCCCTAAAGCGAACTAACGAGTCAACACGAAATTATCAACTTAAATAATTTCTTTCCAAAGTCAGACACTAATTCAACCTATTCGAAACTTTGACATTAGAACCATGATATATAACCATGATATATATCTTAATTGGCATGTCTTTCCGACGGTTATTGAACAATGGATTACTTTTTGATTGGATCTATGGTTCTCAAAAGTTCTAGTATCAACCGCCGACTGAAAACCCAACGAGATTTCACAAACTGCAAGCAACTGAAGTTTGTTTACTTACAAACAGGTACATCGACATTTTCTTCACAGATTATTTATAATTGGTTAATGTAAACGTTCTTAGAAATAAATTCGGTTGAAAAAGTTATTTTACTCACTGCGTTTTCTGAAATTTTAACCTTTCAACAACATTGGTGATGAACGAGTTATAAACAGATGTTTGAATTAGAAGTTCTCAGTCTTTTATGAAAATGTTGATAATAAAGCAACATTGTCACTAGCACAGCATAATCCGAGACTACAATATGCCTTTCTACTCACAGAGATTTCACTATAAGTGAAATTGAAAAATAAATGCAATTGTTCATTGAAATGTTACAGACGTAGCCATATCGTTTCATTTTTATTAGTTTGTGACAGTTTGTAAGCTAATAACGGATGCACATTTTGATAACGTATATGCAATCTTTTGTCAATAAAATATTTGTCAATTCTGTTTGCACTTTATCAGTCTATATTCAATTTATTAATTCATTTTTGAAATCTCACAACTTTTCGACCTGTGTAAATAAATAAAAACTGGAATAATCATTGAAAAAAAAAAACGTCATTTTTCTTGGGAATCATTTAGGACTCCAACTCCTTAAAAAGTTCCTTTCCAACGACGCAGTGAATTACTTCTAGCAGAATGAAATTGTAATGACAACTCTTTTCGTTGGAATTGAACAAACATATAAATTTCAGGACAAGTACAACTCAATAATTATTCTTCTGAAGACCAAAAGAAATCTTGATTCTCAACTCACGAATTACCATTCATCCATCAGCTCATGAGTAATTATTGACTCACCTAGTGCACTTACAAGAGGTTATAGTACCGTTGATTGCAACTCTGAACTTACCTGAAAAAAAAAAAACAAAGGAATTATTATGTGCATTTGAAAAACCAACACGACTACCGAACACGGAATGAGATCGAAAGTATTGTAGGGGAGACCGATTTTTCACGATTTGTTTCTTGATAACTTCAACACATAATATAAACACGCAAAAATGGACACAAATTTTAATACATGAACACACAGAAAAAAAAAGTTTTAGTTATAATCTCGGTATTAAAATCACAAAGTGTTTCAATACATCATGTGAAATGTACCATATGAAATTGAATACTACTTTTTAGAAAATGATTGGGAATGTTACCATTTAGCCTAACTCGGTACCTTTTGTTTCACAAAAGAACATGAGTACAAAGTTATTAGGAATTAAACTAGTACATAGTACGCAGAAAATTGAAAGAAATAAGACAAAAATTATTTGAAACATTTTTAAAAACTCGTTCACGAATGTTCATGATACAAGCTGGAAGCAAACATTCATAATGTGATAAAGTGAAACAGAATCATTCATAGGAAACGCTTGAGAAAGTAATAAATAAAGGAGATCGTTTTTTAGCATTTCCTATGTACTCTATCTGTTTTAGTTTCTCCCTCTGGAGAGGCGCAATGACGTACTCTTACTTCTTTCACGCGATAGAACCAGGCAAATATTATGATATAGGTTGAAAATAGGGTTCTTCGGTTTACCACCCTGATGTCGTTCCAATACCAAAGCAATCCTCAAAAGTCGAGAATTATGTGTGCTGAGAATTAATGAGTTCTTTTACGCACGATTAATGGTAAGGTAGGTTAAGGAGCAAATATAATTCAATTATTGAATTATTTTGATTTGATTTCTGTTTTCGTGTAATTCAATATCCGTATGGAAAAGTTGATGTTTCAAATAGAATATTCCTTTGTTTTCAGATAATCTACACATTTTCTCAATGAATTCATACTGGAGAAAACAAAAAAGTATACATTTATTTTCAAAACTATTTAAAACCTTTGAATGGACTTACTTGGAATTTTATTCACAAAATATATAAATGAAATCATATTCATATCAAACGATGGTTTGTTTACAATATATATATATATATATATATATATATATATATATATATATATATATATATATATATATATATATATATATATCCATCCATCTATTGGATCGACATTCACAAATATCGATGCAAGGCAATTTTCAAAATGTGTAATTTACACAGGCCTCATACTCATGCAGCAAAGTTTCGCATTTTTTGCAAAATCCTATCGAATTTGTTTATTTTTGAATATAATATTGACAAATCCGATAGGCAAATATTGGCAAATATTGTAACATTGTGAATTCATATCTGCACAGGCAAAATATTAGAAATTTCAAAAATGTTCACAACTTTACCACATGGTGTCAAGTAGTGGTGTAATTTCGAGCAATTGCAGTGGTGTCATTCCGAATTCTGGAATTCTGCGATTTATACGTATGAATTACCTACGAATGATCATAGCATGAACTAAAGAAATCGTTCTCACGAACGATTCGCAGCACATGTCAACGTTTGTTGACATGTGCTGCGTGGTCTGCCCATCGTACGTGTGGATCATGGAGCATGGAATATACCTACACATTTCTATGGTCTTACTTTTTGAGTTATCAGACAATCATATAGATTCTTATAGTACACAAAACATTCAGTTTTTCTTCTAACATCATGTACTATTCACTTGTTATATCCCGTTCGCCAATTCAGCCGCCTAACAGATTTTCGAAGTTCATCTGTTTGTCGACGATATACCACGAGATTTTATTAGTCGATCAACTGTACGGTTGATTGATTCAGAATCGTCGATGAAACGAATAAACAAAGTACGTGCCTCAAGCGAAATTACATTTAGTTGGTAATAAAACTCGGGGAGTGAGAGCTTTGTATGTACTTAGGTACAGCGGAGTTTTATTGCACACGCTTTACGATCATCAAGATCACCGTTTATTGTCAACAACATTGCGGCGACAATATCTATTCAATTCCGTTGCGGTCGCTGAAGAAGGATTGTCAATGCCGGGACGAAATCTACATTCCGCACAACGAGTTTATACATGGAATTGTCATTTCGTATACATTTCAAACGAATGCTTACGATTTGTGAAAGAGTTCCTTCGAGACCTTTGACAATCTTTACAAAAAAGAACCATTCACACAAAAAGAAACAATGCATATTCGAATGTTTATGTGTTTCATTCATTTTATATTTCCTTTTAGTAACCTTGAAGGTTATCGAAGTACTGAATCCAAATGCCGATAATGAATGAAGTAAATATAAATAAAACACAAAATAAATAGTTCTGAAATTGCGGAACTTTAATTTCAGTATATATTTTGAATAGACGTGAAAACTGAAAACAACATCCTCGTTGAAAGTAAGAGCTAGAGAAAACAACAAATTCATGATCCAACATAGACAGAGTAGTTTCAACCCACCAGAGATCTCATCAGTGGTGCTAGGCTATATGAAAAATGCCACGCTGGGCTCATCTGCCCTTAAAGGACAAGCCATCTATGGAGTCGACAGAAAACTCAATCCTCGAATACTAAAGAAGAACGAGCCTTTTCAAGTTGGTCAGTTGCAAAGCTGAACTTCGAAATCGACGGCCGAACGAGATTTACCCTCTATTTTTTCTATAGCTTTCACTGCTAGGCGATCATAAATGCATTGCTGGAGTGCCTCAGTAAGGCTTGTTCCTTCACCATAGATTACAACTGTGAAATTGGGAGACAAATATAAAATATTTTCCATAGAACTATACATATATCGGCAGCATCATAAATTGTTGAAAAACACGTGGAATTCATATGGCGACATAGATGCGAAAGAAGAAACAAATGATTTCAAATAGGAAGAGGAAAATGTGTTAACTCCAAACCCGTGGAATTCATATGGCGACATAGATGCAAAAGAAGAAACAAACGATTTCAAATAGGAAGAGGACAATTTGTTAACTCCAAACAGTTATTGTTAATAAAAAAGCTTTCGGGAAATACCATACATCAGTTGTGTTTTCGCACATCGTCATATAGACAGAACATCAAAAGAAACAAAATGAAGCAATTGAAAATGATCAACATCAACATCATATTTCGTGAACGATTGATATATTTATAGTGACTGTTCAGTGCACGCTTTGTGAGAGA
This sequence comes from Leptinotarsa decemlineata, assembly GCF_025532065.1. Classification (NCBI taxonomy): domain Eukaryota; kingdom Metazoa; phylum Arthropoda; class Insecta; order Coleoptera; family Chrysomelidae; genus Leptinotarsa; species Leptinotarsa decemlineata. The sequence continues at coordinate 75,997 of NW_027412730.1, forward strand.
CTTGTTTTTTCAGTAACATGCTGGAAAGCTCTTCATTTGAATGCCTATTGAAAAACACCGAAACAAAATCAGAGGCTTTTGTATTTCTCACACTTCATTTTCCGTTACCAAATAAATAAATCAACGAATGGAAACATATCAATGAATTGTAATTTCCGAACGACCCATCTGACACTGATAATTCCATTTCAAAAGAAAAATTAACCTGAAAATGCGAAAAAACAACAAAAAAGTCGCTTTTATTTTATGAATTATTGCAAAAGTACAAGCTTTCCATTCCCTATATCGATATGACTAAATTCATTATACGATACAGAAATGAATTGAAAACATAAAAACCGATATGTTTAGATGAAAAAATCAGATTCTACAAATATTTAATAATATCAATATGTAAACATTCATGAATATGTTCGTGACAAAATTCGTACGAAATTTAATGCTCAACACATACTCGGTTTGTATTTTGATTTTTGCAAAAAACCTTATTTTTCATTTAATTTCATCCTTTTTCATCAATTACTCATGAATAGTGAGAAATAGTTTGCCTACAAATCTTATTCAATGAATTCGAAGGATTCTGAATAAAATATTTTCAATATTTATTTATTTTCATCAGCAAAGACAAGGCCGATTTTACTCAAAATTACTGTTTTCGTACAGACAGGAACCAATTCAATGTTGAGTATATTCGATCGTGTTTCTATTGTAGGTATGATACAAGATTCATGGTAGGTAAAGGTGCTCATAAATATAATGTACTTGATACGGAATTAATTAGCTTTTCCAAGAAACCGATCCTGTTCTCTGGACTCTTTCACAGGGTGAAAGAAATAAATAACCGTGAATCATTCTGTTTTATTCTCATCGTCATTTATGAATATCGAAATAGTTCTTTGTTCTTCAAGTTATGGAGCGTCGAGTATCACGACTACATCCTCCATTTGACAGACATTAGGTTCGACTTCTTTTGCATACCGGTTAAACCCGTATTAGTGTCAGCACAACTGAATAAGCTGAGGCCCTTAGCAACAACGATTCGCCAACGCAAGAAGACCAACAAAAACTAGAATGTATTTTCTGTGGGTGTACTTGTAGACACAAGTATAGAATATTCTTCAAAATAAACATACTCTTCACAAAGAAGGGTTTTCTCGATCAAAATCATTCTGAATACGACTGGAAATATTTTCGTCACAATTATATTTTAACAAAGCTTGAACTTGAGTTTCAAATACTGTGAAAGACATATTCAATGTGACATAAGCGTATTACTTCTAGGGCGAAAAAACATAATCTTGAAGGTTCATATAATTTTAAGGATAAAAACAAATATCTATATTGTTCAATTATAAATTGTAATTTAATGTGAAATGTAAATAAATAAAATTAAAAAAAAAACAGAAAATATACTATAGCTTTGAATTTATTTGCAATAATCTAATCAACTTATTCATAAAAACATCCATATAATAATATATGTACGGCCCAATAAAAAAATTTTAAAAATATTTTCCAATCTGTACCACTACCATGACTTAACTGAAGATTAACGTCACGGCAAACGACTCTGCACTGGTCTTGGTGCAAATGTGAAAAACAAGTTTACAGCGTTCCTCTGAGGATCAAACTCTTTCTGCTGCTAAGAATGAGTATGAACGTAGTTAGATTCGAAGCACTGCAATGCAGTATAGGTAATTCGAATTCTTCGAGTATGCATATAGGGTAAATTGAAATTGTTCACATCGGTATTCGACACACATACTCTATCAGGAACGGAAGAGGCTGGTGGAACGGAAAGGAAAGGGAACTGAAAACGAAAAACTCTTAAGAGTTATTCAGATGGTGAAAATGCAATTTTTCACATGTAAATTTTCGATGGTATCTCGACAAGCGTCGATATATCAAAATGGTAGCGCGGCTCCGTGCTGTATTATGTTCGTTCCCGGAATGAAAAGTCGAAGTGTGTCACTTTCTGGATAAATGCGATGCACGGCCCCGCTGAAAAATGTGAATAAACAAATGATTGGACATATTCAATTTCCATAAGAATACAGAAACATTCCGTTTGGCATACCAAAGTTAGATGTTGAGTATAATTGAAGATCTTTGTCAGCAACTCCTATGTATCTGGAAAAATTATTTCAGCAGTGGGTGAAATCAGATAATCATCTTTATTAAATGAGATTGGAAACATACACCGGGAAAAATGATTGAAATTTACCTCGGAATTTTCATTTCGAACGAAGAAAATTACTTCAGTTTTATTGAAAAAATACTCTCTCTATTGAATAATTCACATCCCTGAGCGTAATTTCAGTAGGCAAAGTACTTTTCATTGAGAATTAAATATTCATCTAATATATGTGTGAAATCATAACGTATTATTTCATGTGAAGAGAATTACTAACTGGACGATGGGTATTCCCCCTTAGTGAAATGTAAATTTTTGCCATCTCTTTATCGAATGTAAAATTACGCTTGTATTTGTGAGTGATTATTGTATTGTTCATTCTTGTTTACAGAAGCGCATCGGTTTGTCTGACGTGTGCATTAGAATATTTTTGTTGTTGGTGAAAATAAGTAAAGAAGGTGAGTACATTTCTTGTAAAATTTCAATAACTAGTCCAATAAACAGATGAATTCATTGAGTTTTCTCGTTATGCATTATAGAGTGTTTTTTTATTATTACAAGTATATCCTAACCTCACATCGCGAATAGTACAACATATTTTAACTGATTTTCAAATAATTACAGAACATATATTTGAAAATGTTTGTGATAATAACTGAAAGGTATTGAGAAAAAGAGAAAAAAAGATATACTCGATAACAGTGGCGTTACTCATCAGTGACGCCGTATGCACGATCCATTTTAAAAATAAATTTCGATGAGGAATAAAATTTCGTATTGGTGGTTGCAAATATCGGACAATGTTAAATCGTAATTTCATTCACCTGAAAAATATCTGAACGTTTCATTCGTGTCTCTCATAATTTTAGATAAATTTGAGGATTTGTGATTCTTATTATTGAACTTGAAAACATTTTTGCGATGGGAGGCAAGTAGGAACTCAAAATTGGAGGAATTCAGAAACACTTTGGGACCTTTTTGTTTCTGTTGAAGAGGTGAACAAAACACTTCATCACCACTTCATACCATATCATTATAGCTATATTTGCTATATTTCAGAAAATATTGGAAACCATTTGGAAAAATCTAATTTTTTATTTAAACGGTTGAATATGTATCAAACATTTTTGAGAAATATTAATATTGAAGTCAAACTAGTAGTAGTTTTTTTTTAGGAATGTGTGTTCGTCAACTTACTGTGTTTTTAGATTTCTAAAACTATTCATTTGATGATATTTCATTTCTCTTTTAGGATAATAACAGCAATTGAAGAAAAAAAAAGAGAAAATATACTTTCATTTCTCTTTCCGAATAATACCACCATGAGCAATGAAGAAAATGTGATAATTTGAAGAATGTTTTTTTATTTTGTACTGTTATTTGACTTTTTTGAAAATGAAAAAAAAGTTCATTTCAAGAATGTTTATGAACTTATTTTGTATATACATATTTTTTTAATATATCAATGTGTAATATGTCTTGTGCATTCAATTATCTAAATTATGAGGAAAAATGGCCACTTAAGAGTCAAGAGTCAACATCTGATTGAGGTATCATTGTCTTCAAAACTACTCTGAATACGGACCTTCTTACAACGGAATATCCCAAGGTAATATAACCCGTAAATGAAAAATTACAATGTAAAATTTTATCAGAGTATAGAATTCCACTGTGAAATTATATAAAAGTGTAAAATTCTACTGTAAAATTCTGTCAAGAGTGTAATATCTCGATATAAATTTATATCGCAAATTTACCCTATAAAGTTTTATTTCAACACAAAAGTACACTCAAAATGAAAAATTACACTGAAAAATTTCACACTTGTCTTCGGGTAGAATTACAAAATAATATTCCGCATGGAATGTGAGATCTCGCACAAAAGTAATTTCTCGCTAATATGGGCGGTAATTAAATTGCCACCTGTACCGTGGAAAATTTTTTACCAGTGTAGAAGAATCTTTGAGGGATAGATTAAAAGTATTTATTAGCGAAGGTCAGCCTTTCACATTCAATAATGCAAGAAATTTGAGGCTCAACTGACATTACAACCGAGTACAAAAAAATCTTTTTTTTTTATTATAACGATATGTTCACTTGTTTCTCAAGAACAAAAAGTTATATAGTATTGAAATTTTTGGAGTTCAGTCTAATTTCTTCAAATTTTATGTCTCATCAAAACGCTTTATTGTTTATCAACGTCACAAGTATTTATATTGCCCACGCTAAAGTTGTTATTTAGCATAAAATGTCACCTTCAAAGAAACTCACCTAAGATGATGAGTGAATGGCATGTCAATAAATAAAAATAGCATTTTGGTGAATTATTAAAATT
>NW_027412730.1:80565-119267 GCF_025532065.1 Leptinotarsa decemlineata
TTAGTTTCATCTCGTCAATTGTTTTTCAATTATCAACAAAATTCTGAAAATGGAGATGACTTTCCTCAGTTACTGTAGTATTCGGCAAATACTTTCAACAAAACCCATCGAAGTTGTTCATTAATTTTTATTTCCCATTTTATGAACTACGACGTGGACACAATTTTTTTTTTCTTTGGTGTTTTTATTTTTTAATTATTCTGCCGTGCATTTTCGTTTAGCTCTCTCTTTGGAACTGTCGTTATTTATTAGCATTGAAACAATCGACAGAGTGTAACCATTGTCCGCATGATGTGTTTTATTTCATTAAAGTTTTACTCCAAATTTGACTTGAGATTCATTTTCTGCTTCGATCAGGGTAAAAATTAACCAAATGGTTGGATTATCTTTCAAATATTAATTGTGAATAATTCTCAAATGATCTAAAAAAGTTATCAGAATAAGATTTCTAACAGGGCGTTCAAACCTCCATGTAAAATATCACCTGCATGAGATAATTCGTTTTTTTATTATTTTAATGATATTTGTTATGAAGTTAAAATATAGAAAACCAAAAATAGCTGTTTGCTATTTGACTGCAATTAACAAAAAAAATTAGCATTCTACTTCAAAAGTTCAAGTTAACCGATGAAAATAAGGCTATTGCATTTATTCTGGTTCTTGTATTTATTTAGAATATATTATAATATGAATCAAATGTTCAACACGTTGAATAGAACATATTCAGTGACTCATAATTGAGGGTGAACAATCGGAAGTTTTATAATAATAATACAAATTATGAAACAACAAACGTTTATTTGCGCTCCGCGGCGACTTGACTGATTCCAGTGGCGCATATGCTTTTTCAGCTGCAGGAAAACCTGGAAAAACCTGCAGCACCACATAATCTGAAAATTTTGATTCGTCAATGTCCTCTCTTTCATAGAATAAAATGTAGGGTCTCCCCAGAGGCTCCAATAAATTCAAGATAATGCCATAATATTTAGTGACACGATCAAACTCAAACCAGTCCGTTTCGTCTTTGACCAATGTGTATTGATGACCAGATTCAACGCCAGAACCACAGTGAACACATGACTGCATGAAGATTATAATAGTGGTCTGCTATATTGAAGTGTTCATCTATTTCGAACCTTCGTAACAGTTTGGTGCTTCCGTCAGAGGTCATGATTGAGATCATCAGTGTTATTATTAGATTGACTGGTGCCTCAGCTATATTAGTTGTCTTATAATACTCAGTTTGACGCATATTCGGCAATTCAATTGATCATAACCCGTCAAAGTTATATTTTCAGATGATTTAATAATAAGTTTGCAAGGACTGGTTATCAGTCATATTGGGAAGCGCTACTTGAAGTTCCAGAGAGTCACATATGTTTTTGCTACCTCTTGAATATGTACTACAGTGAATAAGTGCGCATTTTTCCAGCACATTTTTCCAGCAGATCTACAAACACAAGACGAGATAGACTGTACGGAATCATTCAATCCAGAGCGGTCAGGAGTACTGATTCTACTATTTTCCTGCTCACGAAGAGTATTCAACAAGGACCCCATGAATTCGAAACAATTCTCTTGTTGTCCTAACGAGTATCTGGTGTACTTCAAAGATTCCAGGAAATCGGTTGGTGGGAAAGATGATACATTCTTAATGCATGAACTGTAGCTGTATTAACAGGTGTTTGAATTTGGTGAATAAGTAAGAAAACATTCTCGTTCTTGTTCATCGTTGAAAACTCGTTCTTGAAATTATTCGTCATGAACAACACTTGTAGTAAGTGTTCCTGAATTATCTATTCCAATTTTCTTCGCAAGATTTTCAGGACAACTGTCTACTGATTCGTAAGGAAGAACATGTTCCACAGAATCTGTATCAGAACCCTTTCTTAAGCTACAATCGATCCTTCCAAGTGATGGGTGAACTGAATCTATTTCAACTATGAGACAAATCGAAGGTTATACAGGATAATAAAAATCATTATGATAAATTGATGATTTTTTTTAATTGAGTAAAACAAATAACAGCCATGTTTTCTTAGATGTAGTCAATCGAAATTGAATGATCCTACACATTCAAAAGTATTTCCATATTATATAATAAATACCGACAAATCACCTAAGTATTTATGTTGTTCAAGTATGAAAAACTTGAAAAAAAACCCACTTTGAAATACTCAGATTGAACAACAGGAACAACAGGATTAACGATTAACTGATGAATCGTTAATCCTGTTGAAACTGATGGAAATAACGTCATATCAAATTTCTTGTCAATGTCATATTTCCATCTACTATAGTTGTAAGCTCATAATCGTTGATTTTCAGTTAGATAAACCGTATCCTCATTCCCTTCACAAGTTTGTATATTGAAGCCCTGCTTTATTAAGTGTTGGAAGGGGAATAATTGAACAAGTTCGGAAAGTTTTACAAGATGTTTGGTGGAGATTTAATCAAGTAGCTACATTAGAGGGCCAAAAACTTATCTCGTCAAAATAACTTTGTATGAGTACGGTATTACATATCTCGTCGTTGCGATTTTTTATATACTTCACATCATAGTTCATTTTCGAAAGCTTCTTCGTCTCCACATCCATCTCCAATGAAGTTTAGTTGAATGTGGAATTTATCATTTTCCTTCTCTACAATATATGTATTCGATGATGTATTATCATACAATAAAATAGATAATATTGATCAGCACCCCATTCAATCCTAAAATCTGCATAGACTGTTATTGTAATCGTTAAAATTTTATTACAGAGGGTTGGAACAGGTTTTAAAAAATATTTGTCGAACAAACAGTTTCATGAGAAACTACTCAACCGATCATTATGAAATTTTGTACAGATGTTTTTGGAGGTATTAGAAATAACATAGGATTTTATTAAAAAAAAATGTAAATAATGAAGTTCCAACTCATAGTAACGTAATACCGTCGCACTGTATTATCAAAGTCACGACAAAATCCAATGCAATACAATCCAATTGACTATAGTTTCAGCCGTTTGGAATTATTCTATATTTATTGTTATTTCCTTCTGTCATTTTTATTTTTAGGTTAGGTGTAATTTTTGTGGTTGGTTGCCAGATTCATTTCTATTGTACTGACACTTATTTAATGGCATAAATGCGTGAGAAACCGCGGGTAAAAGCTTGTATCAATATAAAAAGTAGTAACTCGATTGATTCGAAAATTCTGTGGCAAAAAAAACTCCAGTTTGATGCCCGGGGAGGAGGGATTAAAAAAAATTGAGTTATTTATATTACAAACGAGTTCTGTTGAATAGACGGTAGGTACTGATTTGAATTGGCGCCAAGCAACGTCTACTCTTCCAAAGATTCTTTCCGGAGAATAGGTAGCTGGTGAATACATCATAATGATCACTGTACCATAACATCAAAAATTATTAGTAACTTTTTACAGTTACCAAAATACTTCGATTCATTCCATCAAAAGATTCAGGTTTCGTGCCAGATTAGTTCCGAACCGTCATGACTTCAGACACCAAACGAAGAATAATGACCATCTGTACGATCATAACGTGACTCATCAATGGCGCGCAATTGCTCCTGAAAGGTCAATCGAGAAGGAGATGAGCAGATAGCAAATCTTGAGAAGGCGTCTTCAAACACCAAGAAACGGTTCCACGCGAGAAGGACAATCAAACCAAACATAACAAGGTGTACCGTGGTCCGCTATTATACAATCATTACCCTGCATTCAGCTGCGCATTTACATTCATGTATATGAAACAGTTACGGAAACAATCGGTGTGAGTGCCACCGTGGCAGATCACATTGTGGCGACGTGTCTACGGCAAACACCAACCAGGATAAGATTCAATTAGAGGGCGAGACTAATTGGATACCGAACAGAGGGAGCTACTCGCTGCCGTTACACCTAGAAAATTACTGGAATATGGAAGATATCGGAATGGAAAGTCAGAAATAGAAAATGATGGGATTGTGAATGAACTTTCGCATTGACACATATTTCGAGTCATCGTTATTTAATCAAATGAAAACACCTGTCCAAAATATCAGAACTAGAGAGAATTTCATCTCGAAGAATATTTTTTTGACAAAGTTAGCATCATCAATGGAACTATGTTTCTACATTCAAATTACAACTATTTGTAATCATCTGGACAAATCTTCACTTCGCTACTGAGAGTCTGGGCTCTAGTTTCAACTAACTGAATAGTGTTTATGCACTAATTATATTGTGTCACCTACTGGTTTCCAGTTTGTCACTTGTAATATCATGTAGAAGAGAAAACAAAGAGTCATTTGGTATGAAAACTTTGTCATTTATTATGTGGCCGTTCTCTATAGCATGTTGAGTGCCATGGATTCAAACTTCTCTGGTATATACAATCATACAATGCTTGGTTTGATTAACATATTTTTCATTGTAGTCCTCACAGCTTGTTTCTTAAATTCCAAACTTTTTGGATTCCGCCATCTTGTCCTTTGGGTCACCCAATATATATAAAGAAATATAATACTACCTATTTTATGCTTACGCAGATGATATATCGTTACTTATGTCAGCTAAACGAACAGATATCTTAACACGAAAATGTTAAGATATCCTGACTGTGACTTCCAATTACCTCAAAAAACAAGAACTATTACCTATTACCTTAATGTTTCTGCTTTGGTCACGAACTTACTCACCATAAAGCAAATAATGAGAAGAAAAGAAAATCATGAATACCAAAATTAAGGAACAAATTTAACATATGAATGCTACCTACTTTCCTCCGCTGATTCACGAAAAGTAATATCTCAACATAAAACAATGCCTAAGAAAACAAGAATTCATCTGCTGTCAAAAACAAACACCCCGTGTGGAATAACCACACTTCAAACAAAGAAGTGATTGAAGAACGGTGGCTTAACAAAAAGCAAACAACCACAACTCTGGGATTCAATTAGGGGTAAAACTAATTGGTAGACGGCTAAAATTACAGTTGCTCCTCGAAAATAATTTAAATATAAGCAATATTAAACGTGGAAGTAAGTGCAAGGGAAAGAACTTCAAGAAAGCAGTTCGAACAAAGGGAAAGAAATTTATACGTCGATTATGGCTGGGAATGTTTTGGAAGATTGGTTTGTTTGACGAGAAAAGAAATTTGCTCATTTTTTACACAAGTTGTAACTGAACACTTCTGATAAACGAAATGAGTGAGAATGTTTTCGACCAAATTCAAAAAAGCTAATTTATCTTTTCTGTTTGCATAAAATTATCTCAATGAAACTCCAAAAGCATTTTTGGGCGTCGATATGACATATTCGAGCTCGGATATCGAAGTAGACATTAAATTTGTCAGACGTGTTTTTCCAATGGTAATTTAATTGACAACCACTAGACAATAACATAAAAAAAAAAAGTTTCTGATGAAATTTTAACAAAACACAACATTACTGCAGTCGAAAAGAATATTTTCAGGTATAAGCGTAAACTTTTCTGCTTTTCCAAACTCCTCTTTCAGAAGTTGTCGACAATATGAAGCAAAACAACAACTGTAGAGTTGACGTTCGAGTCTGTTCGAGAGCAAGGTTTGCATTATCACGACCTTCTTGCCAAGCTAAATTTAATGATCCTCCAGTTTGAGTTTGAGATCCGACATATAAAGTGATGAAAGTGAAATAAATATACTGGGCCACGTTCGGGGATCACACATTTGACATTTCAACTATTAAGTTTGGCTTTCTCTCTCCATTCTCTCGACTTATCTCGGACGGAATCTGCATGGTAAGGAACAATCTCAGATTATTCAAAACATGCGGATAATGCCCCATTGCAAGAATGCGCATACGAGAGGTCACGTTTTACGATTCCATCATATAGGAGTGATGATATACATTTTAAAATGTATATCAATATGGCCTATATATATATATATATATATTATATATATATATATAATATATATATATATATATATATATATATATTATATATATTAATCGATTCAATTCGTGAGGTTGCAGTCATTAGCTGGGCTGTTACAAAGAAAACTCTTTGTTATATGTCAAGCTTTCGTATATTTCACACCTTCGTCAGGACAACTACAATAATAAGATATATCTTGTAAAAAATATATAAATATGAGAACTTTCTAACGTGAGAATAAAATATAAAATGGTTCAAAAACAGATAGAAAAACATTAATAAATGACAGTTAATAAAAATTTTGGCTGACAATGTCAAGTGGGAAAATTCTGAATGATACTCGAATTACTAGATTTTTTATTTTCTTTATCATATTTCAGTAGGTACGTGTAAATTGCTGAGACTATCAATATCAGTTTGTTTATTCATTGAATGTTCTTCGTTATTAATATGTATCATTTCCAAAATATTCTTTTCGTTGTATTGGTTTTCTCTATCTAAAATATTTGGATTTTCAAAATTCATTTTATGATCCTCCGAATTAACATGTTCTGTTAATGCACAAGAATTAACATTTCGTCTACAGTCGCTCTTATGGGAAGTGATGCGACTACTTAAGGTTAGATGTTTGTCCTATGTTATAATTCTTGTGATTAACAGAACATGTTAATTCGAGGATTAAAATGAATTTTGAAAATCCAAATATTTTAGATAGAGAAACCAATACAACGAAAAGAATATTTTTGGAAATGATACATATTAATAACGAAGAACATTCATGAATAAACAAACTGATATTGATAGTCTCAGCAAAATTTACACGTACCTACTGAAATATGATGAAAAGAAAATAAAAAATCTGTAATTCGAGTATCATTCAGAATTTTCCCACTTGACATTGTCAGCCAAAATTTTTATTAACTGTCATTTATTAATGTTTTTCTATCTGTTTTTGAACCATTTTATATTTTATTCTCACGTTAGTAAGTTCTCCATATTTATATATTTTTTACAAGAATATAATCTTATTATTGTAGTTGTCCTGACGAAGGTGTGAAATATGCGAAGCTTGACATATAACAAAGAGTTTTCTTTGTAACAGCCCAGCTATTGACTGCAACCTCACGAATTGAATCGATTTATAGTTAATCAGTCATAATTATTCTGTTATATATATATTATATATATATATATATATATATATATATATATATATATATATATATATAGGCCGTATTTTTTAGCTGATACTACTATTACCATCTCGGAACTGAAAATGACAGATTTTATTTTTTTGCTCTACCGCTTCCATTTTCAATAATATCGAAAAATGAGAAGTAAACTTTTTGCTATATTTCATATGCTTTATAATCTTGGTGAACTCATTTTTCAATGCAACGTTTCTTTCATTGAATTCCATCGTCAACATATTTTTTTCAAATACGGACCTGTATATTTTTTTTACATTTTCGTAGTCATATCACAATATATGTATTTCTTGGCGTTTCTTCCCTATCATTTAACTTTTTTTATTCAATGAGAAATCAAATATCAAACTATTGTAACACATAGTTAACAGTATAGTTAATACATCACATTGAAAAAAGACAGTTGCGGAAGAAATGTAACAAAATAATAAATGATAGAAAATGAACACCAAACGGAATGTCTCACGTTACATTTTATAAGTTACCGTCTCACTTGCTCTAGAAATAGTGTGCTTGTGGCAGGTCTTTAACATCTGTGGAGTGATAGCGATGCAGGCACTCCTTATTGAATCTTTCAATTCTTCAATCTTGATCAATCTTGATCTTTTGTGAAGCCCCACAACAAAAAATCTAGAAGAGAAAGGTCCGGTGAACGTGGTGGCTATTCAATAGGACCATCATTTCCTATCCACCTTCCTGGCATAGTTGTATTGAGGAAATCTCTGCAGATTCTCCTGTGATGTGGTGAAGGTCCATCGTGTTGGAAATAACCATATTTTCTTATGAGGCTAAGTGGCAAATCTTCTAATAACTCAATTAGAGTCCCTGATAAGAAATCCAAGTATAATTCTCTGGTCAGATATGTTTAAAAAAGGGAGGGCCAATAATTTTATTATCAAGAACACCAAGCCATACGTTAACACCATATCTCTCTTGAAAATTGGTAACTCTATGTGAATATTCATTTTCTTGTCACCAATGATAATGTATATTCCTGTTGAACCATCCGTTTTTGGTAAATGTACTTTCATCACCCCACAAATTTTTTTTTACAAATTTCATTATCTTGGCGAACTTTTCTAATGAGCTATTTACAAAAAACTTTTCTCCTGTTGAAGTCCGTTAAACGCAAATGATGAACTTTCCTGACTCGATAAGGTTTGAATTTATTTTTCTTCAAAATTTTCCGTACAGACGTAGTGGATATGATCGAATTATGAGCAATCTCCCTCAGAGATACTTCCTTGTTCTCAATTTTTTTCATTTTCCATAAATCCTAATCAAATGGTGATTTTATGGATCTGAAAATATCATTGTTGCATCCCTGAAAAAGTAACTTTCGTTCCATTTCACCGTTCTTTTACGACCTACCGTTTCCGAGATAGCAATAGTATTATCAGCTAGCTGATATAGATATAGCTGTCTTGATATAGATACAGAAGTTAATAATCGGACATAGCACTCAAAAAAGTGGTAAACCATAGTGTTTCGGGCTTTTGCCTGAAGGAATGAAATTAAATTGAGCTGAAATTGAGAAAAGCAGTATTTTTTTCCTGTATCACTAACCGATAGGCAGTGTGGCGCATACAAATTTTCATAGCCATAGCGGGTTAATGGCTTCTGAAATGGAAAGTCTGTTTCAACCGCCAGCAAAACCGCCGCTCAAGTGGCACAGCGATATCTTATAGAATTTCGCTACGGCGAGGAATTTGCATGGTTTAAGGGAGGCAAACAAACTATCTTGATGACAGGCCGGCGGCTTGGAGAGCTTCTCGTAACGGACGAACGATTTGATTAAGCTAATAAGATCAATACCCCAACATCCGGATGTTAGTTGAACTAATCTCGTTTTCCCAATCTGAACACTTGCGGCGACCGTCACATTACGACCTACTACTACAGGGATCCCGTCACTTCGAAATAGTTCCTCCTCGTCGTTTTTGGTGGTTTTGCCTCATCCGTAGCAGGCGTCTTTCGTGGATTGTTTGCAATATTTATGACTGTTTATAAGTAGCGCGTGCATATTCAGATGTTGATGAATTTTAATTAGGCAATGAATACAGGACGAAAATTTCGTGGCGTGAAGCTTGGAGCGAACATTGAACATAAGTAAACTGATTACCGACACTCAGCGCTTCTTTATAAACATTCGACAGCGTGAAAGAAAATTCTTGTTGAATGAATATATAAAAGGCAAACAAGTCTCAACACAAACAACTTTCTACTTGAGGAAATAACAATTCTTGTTCAAGACTTGATGCTTTCTGTTATCTGGTTCTCTCATACGTAAATCGAGTCAATTAATTGTATTATATTGCCAACAACTTCATTTCAATTGGCATTGACAGTACGAGAACGAGATTTCTTATCGATTCATTTCCTCATCTGGTCCCCTATAGCTTTTAGAACCCCCATGAATAGTTCAGTGTGCTTGTATATGTTTTTTTCTGATTGATTCGGCCGTTACTTGATGAAGATCTATAATAATTTCATAGACTACACCTCACGATTTGATCTTCACAATTTTATATTCAAAATAAATGATGACATGTTTCGCTATCACAGTAGCTTTTTCGTAGTCAATGACATACTACAAATTCATTCTATTATAGAATTGTGTTTAACATATTCATTAGTTTTTTGTCGCTTATATTTTCTGAACATTCTGATATCTAGTATAGAGTCCACCAGATGTTCACTACATTCTCAAACCAGCCTTCACGTCACTCCTTGGTTTTATCAATATACCCAGAGCAGCGGACTGTCCCTAATTCTGATTTCACTCATTTTGTTTGGGTTTCAAATCAATATTCTTTGCGCATTACAAAGATATATAAACTACCGCCTGAAAAAAAAAGAATTAGTCAATCAATGTGGTCTCAAGATCTATTGGAAAAATCTGATAGATAAGAAGTGACCAAGTCACCAACTTCTTCAAACAAGTTCCTTATTATGTTACCAAAGTTGACGGAAACAAATTGCTGAATTTTAGGCTTTGAGATGTTGCCTCTGATGAAAATGTTTATACAACTTGGTAATTTGTGTTTTGCTCTTCGGAGACTATTCATAAGATAATATTTGATTATCTTTGTTAAATTTCTATTACTTTTCATATGAAAAATGGACATATTTTTCAAGAGAAATGTTTAAAGACATAAAAATGATGAACTTACGTAACACACATATATTTAGACCACAGAATAAAGATGATTTACACTAAGTACAGTCATTCACACTTTTTTAGTGTAGTAAAACTTCTTGATATTGGAATAGTGTTGGATATTGAATGCTATTGTTCTACTATGAAATTAAAATTTATAATAAACCTCCTGTTGGATTCTTTCAAAGAAATACTTTTGGAACAGTTTATACTATCGAAAAAATGTCTCCCAGCTATTGTGAAATAGAAAAATTGAAAAAACTATTGTAAAGCGATAACTCTCCATGATGTTTTAAATTTGTTTTGTAATTTTGAGCTGATCAAATAAACATATATTTGTGGAACTATCATAACACTGTTTTCAAGTTATTTAAAAATTCTCTCACCTTGAATAAAAATGATATTTCCAATGAATTCGAATGGCGCTGAACACGAATAATCTTTTTGAAAATCTCCAAGACTAACTCACTACCATTTCTATGGAGATAATTTTTCAAGGGCCCTCTCATTTGATTCTTAAGAGAGAAGCTTAAGCTAAAAACATACAAATGTCAAGTTATCACTGAAAAAAAATTTTGAGAAAGTGAGTAAATACTTGATAACTGAAAGTATTTCTTTTGTATTTTCACAAATAAAAATTACGAAATTTAAAATAGATGTAAATGTTACTGCTAAATTTATCCTTATTGCTACACTGTCATTATGTTCTAGATATACGTAGTTACAAAAAAAATCACAAATTAATAAAATAATTTAAACAATTTCAGCGCCATTTTTCAGATGGCCTATTCAACTTACAGCTATGGGACGAATCCATTAAATGGTAACAATATATGATTTTGAACCTGGCTACATCAAAAACTCTCCATCTTCAACCACGATTTTCTGAAGTGAAATGTTGTGAAGTTTTATTCACGAATTTTTGCTCTCAGCAGCGCCATTTACTTTTGAGAGATAAACATTATACAATGCATTTCATAGAACTGCATATATATCACACAAAACAAACTCTGTGTTCAGGAATTTGAGAAAGTTCACCAAAAAGTTTCTAAAAATGACGTGAACAACCAGCTCCCAACCACTCTTCATCATCAGAGCATATATCAATTTCCTCTTTTGCTAAAGTCGAGTCATGTTGCCCATTAGCAAAATCCCTATAAATCTCTATCTGGAACGAACAATACGAAATAATTGTGGGGGAAGTCCGAAGCGATGGCAATGATTTATGTTTACGTAACCTCAGCCACTGTCTTTATACATTTCATTGGCGTTCGTTGGCTCCTTGAATATCTTTATAATGACACTGACAGATTGACTACCAGGCCAACTACCGGAAATCGGAACCACGGTGTTTACAACTTACCCTCGAAAGCGTTCTGTATGTATTGTATACATTGAGTGATAGATGATTTTGTAGATGCGGGACGAGCTATGCAAAACGATTACAAAAAAGAAAGAGATAGGAGCTTTAGGTTGAGCACTGATTTTTTATTATATGTCAAGAATAAAATAACCTCATATAAAAACCCCAAAACATATTTAACAACACAACTTTGGCCAATCATCTTTCATATAAACATTGAATTACACGAAAGAAATCATACTTTCAAAACAACTACTTTCATATGGACATTGATTTATACAAAAAAGCTATTCAATTTTTCTATTCAATTTGTACTCCAAACATTCGTTATGGATTTGAATCAGATATCATTCACAGGATTGCTACACAATATAATAGAAATGAGGTAAAATTTTACTTACGAGCTAAAACATTCTGATGAGTCATGATGGTCATTATGAGAAATTCAATATAATTAAAAATCTTATCACATTGTTATGATACAGTTAATACTTTCAATAAAAATACTTATTCACGTGGTTCTTGAATTATAAAAGTTTTGGCTTTTGACAATTATTTCACTTTTATGATAAAATTATATTTTTCCTTTTATTATTATATTATAAAAGCGGTCAGTGAATGTATGAAAGAAGAACAGGTGATTTAATGTAATATTAATATATTTCATCAATACGGTTTCTGTTGAATGAACTCGATGTGAAACATTATATTTGACTGGTTAAAAAAGACACCAATGTCTTCTGCTACAGCTACATCATGAAAGTAACCATCAAGAAGATAACTTCACAATTGAATGATCCAAATCGCTTTCTGCTTGATCCCAATCAGTTTTATTTCCGTCAGTTTTCAGTGGAGGATACTACTGAACACATTTTTATTTTTGCTGTTTCCTAACAATATTTAGTTGTGTTTAGATGCATTCATTGTATAAATAATCGACTGGAATATAATATGTTTATCTACGATTTCTCTCATACGCTTTACTTCTTTATCATTATATCCATCAAAAGCATCAACTTAATTATTGGTGCCATAGTTATCACGTGAATATCTAATGTACTGTTGTTTTAATAATGACAGTGAGAAAATTTTTCGCTAAAATTCCATGCAAAACTCATTTTTTTATATAAATATCATCATTCCTATTATTCTGAAATCTTCCGGGGAAAAAACTTTGCTGATTCGGCTAGGAATCCGACATTGATTTTCAATTCATTAACGAATGAAACATGAACTTGAAAAGTCCCATCGAGTTCTCTCTGAACGTCCTAATCTACTCACGAACAAAACAACGATCACAACATTCAATGGTTTTCGTCAAGATGTCATTCTCAGAACATCACAAAGCGGGATGATTTTGATTACACGAAAAAAGTAATATAGAGTTTTCATCAGAAGCAGAAAATGGGAAAAGTGATTACTGTCAACCATGAATCGAAATACCCCAAGTCCGAATCTAATTCTCTCGCAAATTCATCCGCGCAAAAACTGTCTCTCGACTGTCTAAATTTTCACTTAGTTGAACTTCGCAAAGAAGATTAACTTTTTTCCTATAACTAATTCCATCGAGGTATTCAGAATATGTCATCGAAATGATAGAGATGTGATTCATAAGCTTTGATCAAATAAATTATTAAAAAAAACGGTAGTAGACCATAGACAAGAATTATAAAATTGTTTTGACGTGTTAGGAACCACATATATGAAATCTCTAGTTCAAACAGGTTTATACTTCTGAAGGTTGTTTTTCGTAGGAGGCGATAACTGGTTGAAGGAAAAACAGACTTTAACTGATTTTCAACATATTTGTTGGTACGAAAGAGTAAAAGGGCCTCCCTAGTATTTTTTACTTTTTTTTTTTACTTCCATATCGGAATTCTATTTTTATGATTTTCAACTCAGAATTTAGACGTTATCATACGGGGCTATTCAAATTCGTTTCTGTACATGGGGATCTCGTAAACGATGAGAGATAGAGTGTCGGTTAAATTTTGGCAAAGTTGCGTATTTTAGAGACCTATTTAGTGATGTAAAAAAATCGAATATAGCTCTTTTGGTTCTGGAGATATACAGGAAAAACAAAAAATCCCAAATTATTTTTTTGCCTATATCTTCTTTATTCACAGACATATCGAAAATCTGTCCACATTTTGCCATTGGCACTTGATGTAGGCTATCAGAATATGTCCATGAATTTTTTATACAGGGTGTCATCTGACTTGGGCCACCCCTTCTTTGAATTTTGAAATATGGACCTGTACTTTTTGTATCGTCGACGTTCACTTCATACTGAGAAATCAAATTAAATTTTATATTTCGGGGTGTTTGGGTAATATTTGATTATAATTGTGTGAATTATTCCCTTTTCAAGTACGGACCTGGAAATTGGTTGACTGAGTTGAATAAAAACACAATACCAACGTTCACGTCTTCCTATGTACCGTAGAGTTTTTCGAGAGTTTTTTTTTTCAATTTTAGGTACCTATTATTACATATCTACATCAAAAATATATATATGTGTTTCAATAAGCAAAAAAAAATGATAGCAATAATAACATCCGAAACGAACACTATAGGTAATTGTAATGAAAATTGAAATGAAGTAATTTATATACACAAAAAATTAATGGCGCAATAAATGTTAGAATTGGAGTCCTTCCATTTCGAGACATTTTTGAACTCGGTTTTTCAAATTATTTATTGCCCTTAACACACTAATTTGCTGCATTGTTGCGAAATCATTCAAAATCCTCAATCTCGAGTCTTCCACATTTTCTATCTTTCTGCCAGCGTAAATCCTATTTTTCAATGTCTCCCATAAAAAATAGTCCAAAATAGTAAGATCTGGTGATCTTGCAGGCCATTATATTGGCCCAATATTTGTCTCGAAATGGAAGGACTCCAATCCGAACATTTATTGCGCCATTAATTTTTTTGTGAATATAAATTACGTCATTTAAATTTTCATCACAACTATAGTGTTGATTTTGGATGTTATTATTGCTATCATTTCTTTTTCTGCTCATCAAAACAGATATAATATACTTTTGTTGTAGATATGTTTCAGATAGTCATATAAGGTTTTCTTATTCGAAGTTCATTGTAGAAAATGCTGAGAGCAATGGAAATATGAAAAAATATGGATAGGTGCCTAAAAGTGGAAAAAAAACTCTCTAAAAACTCTATAGTACATAGGGAGACGTGAAAGTTGCTATTTTTTATTTAACTGAGTTAACCAATTTCCAGGGCCGTAATTTAAAAGGGAATAATTCACCCAATTATAATCAAATATTACCGAAACATCCCCAAATATAAAATAAAATTCAATTTCTCAGTATGAAGTGAACGTCTACGATCCAAAAGTACAACAAAAAATGCAGGTCCGTATTTAAAAATCCAAAGATGGGGGTGGCCCAAGTCAGATGACACCCTATATAAAAGATTTTGGAGACCTATTCATTGAATAGGTCTCCAAAATACGCAACTTTGCCACAATTTAACCGACACTCTATCTCTTATCGTTTACGAGATCTCCATGTACAGAAACGAATTTGAATAGACCTGTATATAACCCAACGTAACCTTACAACCAATCTGACCTGACTCAATTCAAATTGATCTTACATTATTCTGAGTTTCAAGTAAGAATTATACAGGTTACAGCAAAAAGTCAGGATTCTCTACATGAAAGTCAGAATTTCTAAGGTAAAACTTGGAAAAATAAAATTCCGTTATTAAAGTTGGGATTCCCGAGAAAAAAGTCCGGAAAATATAATATCGAGTTCAAAATTGGAATTTCCCAGTTTGAATTTCCAAGTTTGAATTTCCCAGTTACACCTCAGAAAAATATTATTCCGAGTTAAACATTATGTTTCCACATTTTAACTAATATATTATTATTCATAGCGATAGAATTTTGTAGCTGGACTTTTTTTATATAGATATTTTTTTGGTACGTACTTGTTGTCATTTTTGCATTCCACTGAATTCATAAACTCTAGGCAAAATATCAATTTATTATATCTCTGAAAATATTTTACAAAATGAAGTATTTTGTTCAACATAAGCTGCTAGAAACTGCTCAAAATTATTTTTAAAATTAAAATACATTTTTATGTGTCACAATCATGAAATATTCATGTCTACAATTGAATGGTAATTTGAATGGTTTCTGTATGAAAATAATCTTTATTTTATCAACAACAAATTTAATTCTCCTCACTGTATGAATGACTCTTATTCTGCAAAGATGTTATTATATTTTTGTAATGTTCATTTTTATTTGAGACACATATTAAACAACTAGCAATACATTCGAGCAACATTAAACAATCTCAGCTCTTCTGTATTACTTTCGGTGATTTACAAAAAAAAAATTAGTTTTTACCAATTGAAACTCTAGTCCATCATGTTTTTGCTTGTTTCCTGCGGTGAGTTAATTTTGTATCAGTGTCACTCGATGATATTAAATGACAAAAAAACCACAATCACAATACTGACAATTTCCATAAATCCTCCCCCCCCCATCCTCGAAAGTTTTCACTGCATAGCGTCGAGGCGCTTGAAAATCGCGTGACGTCAAGAAACGACGCCATGTGGTCTCCGCGTTTTGGAATCCTGGCGCCTGGCGGCTACCAGATTTC
The DNA here is from genome assembly GCF_025532065.1 of Leptinotarsa decemlineata. Lineage (NCBI taxonomy): Eukaryota > Metazoa > Arthropoda > Insecta > Coleoptera > Chrysomelidae > Leptinotarsa > Leptinotarsa decemlineata. The sequence continues at coordinate 96,845 of NW_027412730.1, forward strand.
GTGAATAAAACTTTTCTTCCGTACTAAAAAAACTATTACCTGCAACACGCCATAGACATTCGATATCGGATTCGATGGATGTGTTTGGGTTAGCTTCTCATTATTCATCTGGCTAGGAGCCATAGGACGAATTACTGGTACCCACTTCAATCTACACATCAAATTCTTTAAAGAAAAAAAATGAAAGGCGCCGCTGCTTTTCAAATAGTTATATAAATAACTGACTATTTTCATTCAATCAATTGTCATTGTGAAACAGTTTGCTATTTAAAAAGATTAAAATCATGTTTCCCACAATTGTGTCAAACAACAGTTCATTATGAATTTACTCTGATTTAAATATAATAATGATTATCATTCAGTACTTCAGCCTGATAATTTAATGTGATACGGCTCAAAGACTAATTGGACTCGTAACAATATAATTCCTGAAAATCCACTCGTTTATTAAGCCCCTATAATTCACCTTTTTGAATTATTGAAGCCGCATAGACGGTATATAACTGAGTAATTAATTCAAAGTTAAAACTAACATACTTGCGATGAATCTGTAGGAAATAATTGAGAGAGAGAGGAGAGGAGGAATGCAAAAGCAAATAAGGGTAATGGAAATGGTTCATGAAATCCGAAGGGTGCTTGATTTGAAATTCATAAGCTGGATAATATCCGAGAAGACTGAAAATTGTAATAATGCGTGAGTCAAAGACCAGTCAAGCTGATTATATAATTCGGGAAACTTGCCATTCTTTGAATATTAGGTACTGTAATTACAAACATAAATGCATTAACATACAAGGTGTGCAAGAACAAATGGGGTGTGTCTCAGTATATACAATCCGAAGTGAACTATGCCTCCAAAATAGGCAATGAATTCTCAGAAAAGATTGACGTTTTTGGTCTTAATCTATCTCTTGCAGTGGCCTACGGAGATTATACTAAAGAGATGAGGAAATATGATGATAAAATATATAGAATCACAAACTTGACAACAATGTGTTTGTTTGCAATAATATTTCTAAGAATTTAGTGCCTACTAGTATGGAATTGTACTATAATCTATAGAACGGTAACTTCGGTTTAATTGATGACAAAACATGGACAAGTCACTGGCAAGTGAAAGATGTGTCTTTCGAATTTATCTGGTTGAAGCGGGGATGATTCTGCAACCGTGTTAGGGTAAGAACTCATTAGTCCTTAGCTTGCACAAGTTTCTCAACTTTTGAGAGTTGTCGTTCGTATGGGGGCGACAGCTGATTAACGGAAAAACATATTTTTTTTCAAACAGATTTCGGAATCGACTAGTGAAAGTCATATCACTAGTCCTCGTGGTATCGTATCTATACTGAAAGATGTTTCAAGTGAGAACTGAGCCAAAAAGCCAAAAAAAGTGTCTTCTGTAATGAAACCTCAACCAATGAAACCCGAAAAATATCTTCAAAATTGATACATTTCTCTTTCTGAATTCGTAACACATAGACAGCTGGAGGTTTCGTCAAAATTGTAGTTGAGAAACATAAAATTACCTTAGAAGATATTTCTGTTGTTGGAACTAACACCAATATGTTTTTAGTAAAAAGTGTTGAATTTGACAGACTTTCAAAACTTCAACCTTTTCATTTCTCATCTATAACTGTTACTCACCAACACCCTAATTTTTTGTTGTTGTACGATTGTATTGGAAAGTGTTATATTTGTTTTTGAAATAGTTTTTTTCACTATTTATAGTTAATGAAGTTGAAGTTATGTAATTTACTGTGAAAAGTTTCAATATATAAATAATGGTTGACAAATACTGTCTACGCAAAAAATAGTTTATGAAAAAAACTTGTTGACTTTCACATTTACCAAAAAAATTGTGGGAAACTTCCAAAGGAAGGAGGAAATCTATTGACTTCAAAATAAACTCTTCAACAAGATGTATGGATCATGCATAGACGTTACTTTCAAGAAACTTGAAGAAAAAGCCCTCTCGAAACAACTACTTTCGTATAAATATTGAATTACATGAAAGGAAAAGTACTTTCCAAACAAAAAATTAAAATAAGCCAATCTCTTAAAAATTACGAAAACAAATAATAAATTAAGAAATAATTGAAATCGAACTTAATTACCATTTATGAGTACGAAATTAACTATAGTTCTATTAGTTCAATATCATTTGATTATTTTCAATACCTACTGCTGGTTATTCCAAAGATTATTATCACCTTTTTTTATTCACAAATACGCCGAGGCATAATATTTACGTATTTTTGAAACGTTTTGGCCGATTATTCACATCTCACGACTTATCCCATTTGTGGGGTAGACACTTATCAGACACTTTTCGAATAATCGAAAACCTATCTAACTCACTTTTTGTTTTCACGGTAGAACGTTTGGTTTGATTGTTACTTGAGTTTGGGCGAGTCGTTTTAGTGGAAAATCTCCGCAAAATCGTTTTCTCGGTATTAAATGTTTCTCACATTGTAATGAAAAGTAGAACTAAAACCTCTGGCGTAGAATGAATCCAAAACAAACAGTGCTCTTTGACTCGCGATTCATAATTCAAGTTGCGCCAGTAGTACATGAACCATACTGACCAGCTATACGAGTATATGTACTGTTACTTCATAATGTAGCTATACTTCGTGAACTATACTTTATCAGTAGATGATGGTATAATTCACCCCCTGCCAACCTGGCTGGCGAAACGTACGTAAAGAAGAGAATGATAATTCTAGTGTGTGGGAGCAGTCATTTTATCCTATAACTATTATTTGACAATGGATCTTTACGACGCTGATTACATTCCTACTTGCCAGGGCAAGTAGGAATCTATCTCGTCAATGAAAAAGTTGACTTTTTAATACCCCCTATAGCTTGGAGGGACACCCAAAAACAGATATCCACAGCCGCTTAAATGTACAGATGAAAGTTCTCTAATATTAATTCATTTTTTCATACATCTCGTGACCTCTCGAAATCTGCCCTTCCCCCATTTTGTAATTTCCGGCGTCATCTACTAATAACACCCATTAATTTTCTTCCATTAATTCGATACTTTCCCGCTCACCGGTGCCACTTACGAATCTCTTCTTCCCCAAACGACGCCGACGTTCTGCTATTTTATTGCACTCCGTCATTTTAATTGCGAGTTTATGCTGTCGACTACAAGATTTACCTCCCCTGGCTGGAAAACGTACCTCATTTGTTCGATGCAACATTTACAAACTTCGTTTTAATTGCCTCTCTGTTTACACTGTCATTCGTTCTCAGAGTGAATGGGAGTGTTGGATGAAACGAAAATTCCGCCACATTGATTTTCAATTTGAAAATGATAGTTCGGGTGGACGGCGCGTGAGGTTTTCTAGTCTAACTTTATCAGGTAGCATGTTAATGTATGTGCTTGTTTGGGTTCATTGAATAATTTCATTTTCACATTAGGTTAAGAGTTTAAGAAGCTTTTTCGCAAAAGCTGATCTTATCTTTTCTAAAAAAACCTTTTCAATTTAAGACCGGGTTAATATTAAAACATCCCTGGAGTGTTAGCTTTTTGGCTCGCTGCTTTGTTCATTAATAGGCAAATGGAAGCAGCATTTTGAAATTTGAGTAATACTTTCCAATAACCATCAACATCATTGATAAAAAAGTAACATTTCAGTATGAATTGTGAAAAAAAGGTTTTGGCTTTTTACTTCTCCATATTTATGCAAATTTTCCAAAGCTACTTCTTTGCATGATCTACACATTTTTGTTACGAGAGAATTAATTTCTTTCTTCCTTTCTTTGAAAGATTCCCACATTTTTTTTGTATAAAGATGGAGAAGCAGAAAGCCAAAACCTTTCTTTTCCAAAAACTCTTCAGTGGTTTCAAAAACAATAATGATCACAATTTTTCTAATATCATTTAAAAATGCCACCTGGCGGTTATCATCAATCTTACGTATATTGTGAGTATTTCAAATCGAAGATATTTCTCTCGTATCTTCCAATGAAACTCAACCCTTTCCTCAGAATAAACCCAACAGTATAAATTGCATATCGTGTAAAGCAGGGTGAAATATTGGAAAGAGCTATTCATAAGCCTTCCTTATCGAAAGTTGCCCTCGAAGCGTAGGTAGTTAGCCTCAATCGAGGTCTACTCGGAACTGCGGGGACGGCAATCCAATTTGCAGCGGCGCAGGTGTGGGCACGAGAGGGTGCGGTACGCTCAGAGTCATGTTGAAGGTGTTTTAAAACAAATTACTAATTTTAACATATAATCTATAAAATAATATGTTCAAATGAATGTATGCATTTCATATTAAAAGGCAATTACGTTCAACTTTCAGTTAACATAATTTAAAAAGTTTCAATCCCGTTATCTGAATAATAATATCAAATCTTTTTAAGAGTTCTTCTGAATGAAAAAAATATAGTTTAAACAAACTGAAAACATCGAACTAAAAAGTTGAAATTTTTTTTTAAATAAGCTTTAAACAATAACGAACGAAAAATACTATAGTATTATTGTGAAAAAAGCGACGGGCGCATTATGCAAAAAACATGGCACAAAGCGCCCACGACGGGCGCTTGATATGCAAAAAATATGGTACAAACCGCCCACGCTCATTTCACAATAATATTAGTATTTTTCATTCGTTATTGTTTTATTCTTATTTACAAAAAATATTTTTAACTTTTTAGTTCGATGTTCTTTAAGAGCTTGTTTATTTATTTTCCATTTTTTTGCTTCGTATGCTATAAAAGCTTGTTTTTTAGTCTTTTTAAACTATATTTATTTAAAAAATTACCATTGATATTTTCCGATTCCGTAGAGGGAGCCCAAGGAAGACAGCAGGCGCCCAAAGGAGGGTTGCAAATAAGGCAGCAGGCGTGCGTGTTAGAAAAAATACTTTTTTCAAATGAAGAAATACATGTAAAGTGAGTTCGAATTATATCAAGGAAGTTACGTACAGCGCCATCTGCCCACTAATAGATCAAGCAATAATGTCGATAATTCTGTCAAATACATCAGATCCCGAACTTGAGCGTTACAAACAAACATACATACATACAGGTGAAGCTAATAAAAGCGTGTTAAAAAAACTGAAACCTGAAACACTCATCGAATGAAGTATAATGGCGATTCGTTAACTTCCTATTAATATTGAATTAGTTCAATCATTAGCTATATGAAGGTTGGTTCGAATCCAACTGTTGGATTTTGTATTTTCACTGAGTACCGTCCGACTCGAGGTATGAATCGTACGTTAATCTTTGGCTCGCGAAAGTCTCAAATTTTGAGGGTGGTCGTCCATGAGGCGGCTACAGTTGGCCAACTTAAAATCAGATTTCGACAAATATTTTTCAAACACAAAAAACAGCGTTTTAACTTTTGCTCCCAACTGCATATTCTTGTCACGTTCATATAAACTATTTTTTTTCTAATAAAAAATGAGGTTTAAGTTTAATATGTGGTGATAGGTGCCTGTGAGCATGAATACTATTATTGAAACAGCTGGGAAGTTAATCATTATTTTTCTATTATGGAAACTACCCATTTCACGGAAAAAATATATTCTTATTTGAGAACAATCAAAATTGAAGTTGTTGAGGCTACATGCTCGGTACCCTGAAAAATCTACAAGTTAACAAATGCAAACTTGAGACAACAAAAATAGACCTTTGTTCGAAGGTGATTGACAATGTTTCATGATGAATTTCACTAGTTCGGACTTCCATGGTCTAATATATAAAATTATTTGAAATCCCTGAAACAACTAAAAAAGGAGAATTCAAAATGAATAGCAGAAAATAACAATTATATTAAGCAAAAATAACCTGAAATGAAAGAATAGTGAAATAAAATACAAGTAACAATAGAACGATTGAACAAAAAATAAAAAAAAAAAAGTATAAAAAATTATTAAGAAATAAAATGAAAATAAAAATTAAGAAATTCCAAGCCACGTTAATTCACGACGTTTCGATTGTTAGTATCTACAATCGTCTTCGGGTGATGACTGGACTGATTCCTCCCAGAGATAACTATTTATGGGTCGTTCGAGTACTTCTACTTATCCCCGCTCTCTTTCAGGTTCGCGTCTTCGGATAGCTTTCTCTGTATGATTTGGAGTGCTTCTCCGACCGGAACGTTGGTGTACCTACCTACTACTACCTACTTTGGCTAAAAGACAGCAAGAGCCTCGCAAGGAAGAGAAGCCATCACAACCAGTGCTTGCACTTCCCTACATCAGAGGATCATCGGAGAGGATAAGAAGAATTGGTTCCAAGTACAACATCAGAACCTGCTTCAGATCCGGTAACACTATCCGTAGCAGCCTCACGAAAACCAGGCTACCAAACCCGGACTGCGATTCCAAGAATTGCATTTACCGGATACCCCGTGAGTGCGGAAAATCCTATATTGGTGAAACTTAAGAGGCCATTGAATGTTCGCATTGCCGAGCATAAGAAACACACAGCGAGGGGAAACCAACAAATCAGGAATAGCAGACCATGTTGGGACCCATCAACACAACATCGAGTGGTCCCAAGCTGAGATCATTGAAGAGGAACATTGGTTTAGGAGAAAATTCAAGGAAGCCGCATACATATTGTGCAACAACGTATTCAGCCAAGCTAGCATAGAGATATGCAACATATGAAAACCTATCATCAAGCCAAAAATGGCAAACTCCCGCCAAACGGTCATCTCCCACTGAACCAGTGAAGCGGAAAAAATGGAAAGCGGAGATAAGTGAAAGTACTCGAACGACCCATAAATAGTCATCTCTCGGAGGAATCAGTCCAGGCATCACCCGAAGACGATTGTGGATACTAACAATCGAAACGTCGTGAACTAATGTGACTTGGATCCTCTTAATTTTTATTTTTTATGTTTTATACTTCATTTTTCATTTTTTGTTCAATCGTTCTATTGTTACTTGTATTTTATTATTTTTTTTCAGGGATTTCAAATGATTTTATATATTAGACAATGGAAGTCCGAACTAGTGAAATTCAACAAAAATAGATTTGCAGTATATCAAGATTGGAAGAAAAAAAGAGCAAAAATGGTCGAGAAAAATTTTAGAATGTATCACTTCTTCTTTCGTAAGGAATCTACGCAGAAATTCCAAGGAATGTAAGTGGGAAATGGAAACTAAAATAGAAAAACAGACATAAAAAACTTTTATACATATATGCGTGATTTCCAAGTAGTTTATAAAGTTACTAAAAACAATGCTACAACAACGAAACTGAATATCATAAAAAACAGAAAGGCGCTCCCAAAAAAATATGAGAATGTAATGTTACTTGACAAATGTAAGAGAATACACCTAGGCGGAGACCAATCGCGCATGAATTTCAAAGAAGAGCAATGTCGACAAGGAACTGGGATAAATAACAGTAAAAAGTAATGAAAATTGGAGTAAGAAGACCATTCACGCCTCCAAAGATAGTGCAATAAAGACATTTATATACAGTGTAGCAAAGTGTTAACGTTATCTGGATCAGATGTGGGAGAAATTTCCAAAGTTAACAAAAACATACTAAAAGTAATGAACAAAGACAAAGTACATAAACACTGAAAAGACAATCTTAAAAAAGAAAAGAATTTTCAAAAATATTAATAAGTATTATTCTCTTGAGAAATTACTGAAACAATGAAAAGTAAAAGAAATGAGATGCAAGATTGGTATATAGAATGATATTTGCACTCGAACATCGAGAGATACAAACACAGTTCCATTTTCAACAACAAAAAAAACAACTTTAGAAATCAGTTCTCTTCAAAAATTGTTCTTATTGAAAGCTTACATATTGATTTTTTCAGAATAGAGAAGGATAAAAACCAAGAATAGTCATGCAGCAAAAGTGATTAGTCCTAGTGCTTTGTGGAGTTTGATGGTAATGATAAAATAATTGTCACAGATAATTAAAGTAAAAATGGTGAAAAAAAAGTATACCCGTCCGGCACTGCCAATTTGATAATCAAGTGCTTTTATCCTAGGGACGCTTCGATCGATTTCCTTGGTTGGCATGTTCGTGGGCAATGCTAAATACATATATATGATATTGTAAACGACGATGGCGACGGCAGGCGTCTAGACTCCTGGACGCCTGGGTGGAGCGCTCTTATTTCCATTCTACTAGGTCATCATTATTTCCGTCTCTTTCGCACTCTGGGCATGTAACCCCCCAAGAGCAATTGCCGCCGCTTTATTGGCAATATTTCGGAAAGTTATTGTACGATAATAGTAATGATATTTTTTGGCTGGCGTTTATTAAACAATGTTCCTATTTCTTCTCTATTATATAGCAGAACAGAAACTATGTAAATTTGATAATGAAGAAAATATCAACGGGGAACAAAAAGTTGATAAAAATAAAATGACAAGACCTACATCTCGAAATTACTATATGTATAACTCCTTATATTTTAGAAGAAGAAATAAAAAAAAAAACTGTAATGAGAGCACTGAATGCGTAGTTGAACCAGCTGTCGCACCCCTACGAACGACAACCCTCAGAAGTCGAAACTTGTGCGAGCTAAGGATTAACGAGGTCTTACCTTTTAACGTGTGATTCCTAACACGGTTGTACAAAATAAATTGTGATTCCTAATAATTTATTGACTAGGGAGGAATGGCTGAAAACTTCAATAATATCTACTTTAAGAAAACATGAAGAAGGAACTCTCAACTTTCGAAAAATTACTAATTGTTATATAAAGAAAACTCTCCACTGATTTTGTTATTTTGAGTAAATCTACTTTCGATTCTATTTTATTGTCAGCTTCTATGAGAAAGAAGTGAGAGGATGTGTTTATCATTATAGTTTATAGATATTCAAATCTTCTCGTTTCATTAACCAACACTAAACTATGCACTTATTCCCATAATATAATACCTGAAGACGGTGTGGAATAATGGCAGAGAGCCAAGAAATATGAATATATATATATATATTTAATGGTCTTCCTAAATTGATTAATCTCACATTACCCGTAGTGTAATATAACTCCATTTATCTTTTTGGATGCGGTAATATCTTCTGCAGAGATGAAACAATTTGTAATGATTTTATGCAGTGAGACGAATTATAGAATAAAGCAATATGAAATTCTGTAATGATATGAGATGGAATTAAACCTCGTCATAATTGTCTTATAATATACATATTTTCGAAATTGACGAACATCACTCAAAAACTAATATAGGAATGTAAGTTTTCACGGCTGACATAAATGATTTGGTTGTTTTCCGGGTTTTGCCGTGTTCTTCTTTGGTTACACTCTCCAAACGTTTCAACTGCAACTGCGGTAGTCATCTTCAGTGGCGTGGTCGAAGTACTCTTTTTGACGAATCAACTAAAACTAAGTTTCACTTGATACGTCAAGTGCATTACTTGGGTTCAGTATTTTATTTTTAGAAGATTCTGACTCGATTAAGTCAGCGGGATCACCTCGAGTTCCACAATTGTCCGCACAAGAATCAGATGCTGGCACATAAAAATAATGGCAAAAAGAGATTGTTAATAGGAAGAAAAAAATGTATTATATAAAAATGGATATTTCTCTCAGGTAGTCAGATGAAAGATGATCTTTTTCTGAGTATTGTCAAGAATACATGTTGCTGAATATGGTATCAATATTCAAACATTGTATGCCTCATTTTTGACACCTATTACCGTCAGAACCCGACAAGCTCTAAGTATTTCGTGAGTAATAAAGATTGCCGTTATTATCTGTAACATACGCGTGCGAGTCCCGAAAACTGCATAAAGAATATTGTCATCGTTATCCGGCTCGTGGCGTGTATAGTCAACGTTATTCTCCTCGCAATCGTACATTACCATGTCGAGACAGTACGGCTGCGTCCATTACCATAAGCCTGCAAAGACGAGGCGCATTGCAGAGGCCCTTTCAACCGGTAATGCCACGCCGAACTATTCCAAAAGTTCACTTATTTAATATCGTGATAAGAATTCCGCACAGGTCGCGTACGCCGACGTCTCCACCATCGTCGTAGTCAACTTTTGCTTTCTCTTCAGCCCCCCGACGCCACTCCCCCTTCTTCTTCCACGCCGCCACCGCCATTCTAAATTGCATCTTCGAATGCCGTGTCGGTAGCGATCGAAAGGTAACTATCACTTATTTTCGGAACATGAGGATACGAAAAACAGATAGGGTAGGTGAGCATGATTCGAGGAATAATTAAGGGTGGTTGTTTATGGATCTCGGAGATGTGAGGTGATTTTTTTCAATTCAACGCTACCAAAAACATGATAAATCATCAACAGATCATTTAATAGGAATCATATTTCTTTCCCGCCACACTATTCAAACACATCAATACTTTCATATACACAACGCGGACACAACACTCCAAAAAGGGAGCAAACCGCGGACATGTATTTCGGGATATTGGCCTCATCAGCGCGGTGCAGTCAAGTGATTGTAAACTATAAGGAAGTTTGTACATATATGAAGCCTATTCTAGAACTTCACATTAGCAAACGAACTGTTCTACATTATCTGAGGCACATTTGAAATAGGAACAACCTAGACTGTCCAATATACCTATTTTAAAGAGGTGAAACCTCAGTGAGAAATATCCTATTAGAAGTCACATTATCAAATTCAGTTTTTGTTTTGTTTAATCATAAAAGATGTTTAGTAGGCAACTTTTCGCTTGTCTTTGTTCTGGCTTTTTCTTCTATTACTTGGGAGCCATTTTCTTACTACTTACTTCTTTTTCCCAAGTCTCCCAGGGGTCTTAGGCAATACATTTTGGTCCTCTCAGTGAGTGGTACTACAGTCCATTTTGGGTTTATATTCAGCCTTTTCCTTCAGTTCATCTAGTAATATTCAGGGTCTGCTGCATGCGCTCCTTCACTATATTTGCCCTGAATATTACTGGAGTTTGATCACAACACCAAACCGTTATTTTTAATGATGTAGTAATATGGTGTAGTAATATTCGTTACTACGCTAGTACTTTGTATCCATTAAGGGCCAGAAGACGTAGTAGTTCGTCCATTACAATGTTATAATGTTACAGTGGGGACAAAACCCGTAATCTGAGAACACTTTCGTGCTAAATTTCACTAGTTCGGACTTCCATTGTCTACTATATAAAATGATTTGAAATCCCTGAAACAAGTAAAAAAGAATAATTAAAAAAGAATAGTTGAAAATAACAATTATATTAAGCAACAATAAACCTGAAATGCAATGATAGTGAAATAACCTACAAGTAAAAATATAATAATTGAATAAATAAAAATTAAAGGAATGCAAAAAGAAAATAATAAAAAATAAAAAAGTGTAGAGATTCCAAGTCACGTTAGTTCACGACGTTTCGATTGTTGGTATCTACAATCGTCTTCGGGTGATGACTGGACTGATTCCTCCGAGAGATGACGGAGGAATCAGTCCAGTCATCACCCGAAGACGATTGTAGATACCAACAATCGAAACGTCGTGAACTAACGTGACTTGGAATCTCTACACTTTTTTATTTTTTATTATTTTCTTTTTGCATTCCTTTAATTTTTATTTATTCAATTATTATATTTTTACTTGTAGGTTATTTCACTATCATTGCATTTCAGGTTTATTGTTGCTTAATATAATTGTTATTTTCAACTATTCTTTTTTAATTATTCTTTTTTACTTGTTTCAGGGATTTCAAATCATTTTATATAGTAGACAATGGAAGTCCGAACTAGTGAAATTCATCACGAAATATTGTCAATCACCTTCAAACAAACTTTCGTGCTACCCGTACCACTAATTTTTTTTCCTTAATGGTTGAGTATACTAATCGTCCTCTAAACTTGCAGTCTATCCAGCAGCTTGTGTTGTCGATATATCTTCTTGAATCCTGGATGATTGTGATTTTAGAAACATATTATCAAATGGGCCCTCTATATCCAAGAGAGCATCTAAAGTTTCCTTGTGCTCGTGAGCATATTCTTCTTTTTCTCTATAGAGCTGCTTCTGTTGACATACCTGATTTGACGCAATGGTTTGGTAGCCAGTATGCCCCTAATATGGTTTTGTCTCGCGGCGTTTATCGAGTCCTGTCCAATTTCCTCAGGTTTCGGAAAGAAGGTGGCCGTAATTAGTCTACAAGTTTTTATACACATATTTTCGATTCTTTTTGCGACATCACTGGATAAATTCCATCTTGTCCCAGTGATTTATAAGGTTTTAAATGAGTTAATGGATCATTTAAATTTTTTATTTGCTACCAGCTAATCATTTCTGGACACATATCTAGAAGCCTCCATACGTTAAGGTTGCTTGATTTCTCTCTGCCATTGCCATAGGAAAGCTTTACGGTCCAAAGTTAGTTCAGACTCATGAGTAAATGACAGTGTTTTTAATTAGCTACTGGGCTGTCAAATGAAATATAAATTTTTGAAACGAGTGAATCTTTTGAGACAATTTGGAGCACACGTCTCTATAGCATGCAATTCAGGTTTACATTAAACTATACTATATATAGTTGAAGAATCATCAGGAAATTTGAAACCCTACTTCCTTAGTCATATGCAACATTTTAGGTTATACTCTAGCTTCATGAGTTCAACTACACCATTAAGTTTAATCTTTTCGTAATTCCTTTCAGAAGGCACGAAAAAATATTACACTATCTAAAAAAGGAGAAATGAGAAAAATCTATAGTTAGAATTATCCAAAATGGTAATGAACAAAAATGACCCAAGTAAACTTCCCTAAAGCGAACTAACGAGTCAACACGAAATTATCAACTTAAATAATTTCTTTCCAAAGTCAGACACTAATTCAACCTATTCGAAACTTTGACATTAGAACCATGATATATAACCATGATATATATCTTAATTGGCATGTCTTTCCGACGGTTATTGAACAATGGATTACTTTTTGATTGGATCTATGGTTCTCAAAAGTTCTAGTATCAACCGCCGACTGAAAACCCAACGAGATTTCACAAACTGCAAGCAACTGAAGTTTGTTTACTTACAAACAGGTACATCGACATTTTCTTCACAGATTATTTATAATTGGTTAATGTAAACGTTCTTAGAAATAAATTCGGTTGAAAAAGTTATTTTACTCACTGCGTTTTCTGAAATTTTAACCTTTCAACAACATTGGTGATGAACGAGTTATAAACAGATGTTTGAATTAGAAGTTCTCAGTCTTTTATGAAAATGTTGATAATAAAGCAACATTGTCACTAGCACAGCATAATCCGAGACTACAATATGCCTTTCTACTCACAGAGATTTCACTATAAGTGAAATTGAAAAATAAATGCAATTGTTCATTGAAATGTTACAGACGTAGCCATATCGTTTCATTTTTATTAGTTTGTGACAGTTTGTAAGCTAATAACGGATGCACATTTTGATAACGTATATGCAATCTTTTGTCAATAAAATATTTGTCAATTCTGTTTGCACTTTATCAGTCTATATTCAATTTATTAATTCATTTTTGAAATCTCACAACTTTTCGACCTGTGTAAATAAATAAAAACTGGAATAATCATTGAAAAAAAAAACGTCATTTTTCTTGGGAATCATTTAGGACTCCAACTCCTTAAAAAGTTCCTTTCCAACGACGCAGTGAATTACTTCTAGCAGAATGAAATTGTAATGACAACTCTTTTCGTTGGAATTGAACAAACATATAAATTTCAGGACAAGTACAACTCAATAATTATTCTTCTGAAGACCAAAAGAAATCTTGATTCTCAACTCACGAATTACCATTCATCCATCAGCTCATGAGTAATTATTGACTCACCTAGTGCACTTACAAGAGGTTATAGTACCGTTGATTGCAACTCTGAACTTACCTGAAAAAAAAAAACAAAGGAATTATTATGTGCATTTGAAAAACCAACACGACTACCGAACACGGAATGAGATCGAAAGTATTGTAGGGGAGACCGATTTTTCACGATTTGTTTCTTGATAACTTCAACACATAATATAAACACGCAAAAATGGACACAAATTTTAATACATGAACACACAGAAAAAAAAAGTTTTAGTTATAATCTCGGTATTAAAATCACAAAGTGTTTCAATACATCATGTGAAATGTACCATATGAAATTGAATACTACTTTTTAGAAAATGATTGGGAATGTTACCATTTAGCCTAACTCGGTACCTTTTGTTTCACAAAAGAACATGAGTACAAAGTTATTAGGAATTAAACTAGTACATAGTACGCAGAAAATTGAAAGAAATAAGACAAAAATTATTTGAAACATTTTTAAAAACTCGTTCACGAATGTTCATGATACAAGCTGGAAGCAAACATTCATAATGTGATAAAGTGAAACAGAATCATTCATAGGAAACGCTTGAGAAAGTAATAAATAAAGGAGATCGTTTTTTAGCATTTCCTATGTACTCTATCTGTTTTAGTTTCTCCCTCTGGAGAGGCGCAATGACGTACTCTTACTTCTTTCACGCGATAGAACCAGGCAAATATTATGATATAGGTTGAAAATAGGGTTCTTCGGTTTACCACCCTGATGTCGTTCCAATACCAAAGCAATCCTCAAAAGTCGAGAATTATGTGTGCTGAGAATTAATGAGTTCTTTTACGCACGATTAATGGTAAGGTAGGTTAAGGAGCAAATATAATTCAATTATTGAATTATTTTGATTTGATTTCTGTTTTCGTGTAATTCAATATCCGTATGGAAAAGTTGATGTTTCAAATAGAATATTCCTTTGTTTTCAGATAATCTACACATTTTCTCAATGAATTCATACTGGAGAAAACAAAAAAGTATACATTTATTTTCAAAACTATTTAAAACCTTTGAATGGACTTACTTGGAATTTTATTCACAAAATATATAAATGAAATCATATTCATATCAAACGATGGTTTGTTTATTATATATATATATATATATATATATATATATATATATATATATATATATATATATATATATATATATATATATATATATATATATCCATCCATCTATTGGATCGACATTCACAAATATCGATGCAAGGCAATTTTCAAAATGTGTAATTTACACAGGCCTCATACTCATGCAGCAAAGTTTCGCATTTTTTGCAAAATCCTATCGAATTTGTTTATTTTTGAATATAATATTGACAAATCCGATAGGCAAATATTGGCAAATATTGTAACATTGTGAATTCATATCTGCACAGGCAAAATATTAGAAATTTCAAAAATGTTCACAACTTTACCACATGGTGTCAAGTAGTGGTGTAATTTCGAGCAATTGCAGTGGTGTCATTCCGAATTCTGGAATTCTGCGATTTATACGTATGAATTACCTACGAATGATCATAGCATGAACTAAAGAAATCGTTCTCACGAACGATTCGCAGCACATGTCAACGTTTGTTGACATGTGCTGCGTGGTCTGCCCATCGTACGTGTGGATCATGGAGCATGGAATATACCTACACATTTCTATGGTCTTACTTTTTGAGTTATCAGACAATCATATAGATTCTTATAGTACACAAAACATTCAGTTTTTCTTCTAACATCATGTACTATTCACTTGTTATATCCCGTTCGCCAATTCAGCCGCCTAACAGATTTTCGAAGTTCATCTGTTTGTCGACGATATACCACGAGATTTTATTAGTCGATCAACTGTACGGTTGATTGATTCAGAATCGTCGATGAAACGAATAAACAAAGTACGTGCCTCAAGCGAAATTACATTTAGTTGGTAATAAAACTCGGGGAGTGAGAGCTTTGTATGTACTTAGGTACAGCGGAGTTTTATTGCACACGCTTTACGATCATCAAGATCACCGTTTATTGTCAACAACATTGCGGCGACAATATCTATTCAATTCCGTTGCGGTCGCTGAAGAAGGATTGTCAATGCCGGGACGAAATCTACATTCCGCACAACGAGTTTATACATGGAATTGTCATTTCGTATACATTTCAAACGAATGCTTACGATTTGTGAAAGAGTTCCTTCGAGACCTTTGACAATCTTTACAAAAAAGAACCATTCACACAAAAAGAAACAATGCATATTCGAATGTTTATGTGTTTCATTCATTTTATATTTCCTTTTAGTAACCTTGAAGGTTATCGAAGTACTGAATCCAAATGCCGATAATGAATGAAGTAAATATAAATAAAACACAAAATAAATAGTTCTGAAATTGCGGAACTTTAATTTCAGTATATATTTTGAATAGACGTGAAAACTGAAAACAACATCCTCGTTGAAAGTAAGAGCTAGAGAAAACAACAAATTCATGATCCAACATAGACAGAGTAGTTTCAACCCACCAGAGATCTCATCAGTGGTGCTAGGCTATATGAAAAATGCCACGCTGGGCTCATCTGCCCTTAAAGGACAAGCCATCTATGGAGTCGACAGAAAACTCAATCCTCGAATACTAAAGAAGAACGAGCCTTTTCAAGTTGGTCAGTTGCAAAGCTGAACTTCGAAATCGACGGCCGAACGAGATTTACCCTCTATTTTTTCTATAGCTTTCACTGCTAGGCGATCATAAATGCATTGCTGGAGTGCCTCAGTAAGGCTTGTTCCTTCACCATAGATTACAACTGTGAAATTGGGAGACAAATATAAAATATTTTCCATAGAACTATACATATATCGGCAGCATCATAAATTGTTGAAAAACACGTGGAATTCATATGGCGACATAGATGCGAAAGAAGAAACAAATGATTTCAAATAGGAAGAGGAAAATGTGTTAACTCCAAACCCGTGGAATTCATATGGCGACATAGATGCAAAAGAAGAAACAAACGATTTCAAATAGGAAGAGGACAATTTGTTAACTCCAAACAGTTATTGTTAATAAAAAAGCTTTCGGGAAATACCATACATCAGTTGTGTTTTCGCACATCGTCATATAGACAGAACATCAAAAGAAACAAAATGAAGCAATTGAAAATGATCAACATCAACATCATATTTCGTGAACGATTGATATATTTATAGTGACTGTTCAGTGCACGCTTTGTGAGAGACTTGTTTTTTCAGTAACATGCTGGAAAGCTCTTCATTTGAATGCCTATTGAAAAACACCGAAACAAAATCAGAGGCTTTTGTATTTCTCACACTTCATTTTCCGTTACCAAATAAATAAATCAACGAATGGAAACATATCAATGAATTGTAATTTCCGAACGACCCATCTGACACTGATAATTCCATTTCAAAAGAAAAATTAACCTGAAAATGCGAAAAAACAACAAAAAAGTCGCTTTTATTTTATGAATTATTGCAAAAGTACAAGCTTTCCATTCCCTATATCGATATGACTAAATTCATTATACGATACAGAAATGAATTGAAAACATAAAAACCGATATGTTTAGATGAAAAAATCAGATTCTACAAATATTTAATAATATCAATATGTAAACATTCATGAATATGTTCGTGACAAAATTCGTACGAAATTTAATGCTCAACACATACTCGGTTTGTATTTTGATTTTTGCAAAAAACCTTATTTTTCATTTAATTTCATCCTTTTTCATCAATTACTCATGAATAGTGAGAAATAGTTTGCCTACAAATCTTATTCAATGAATTCGAAGGATTCTGAATAAAATATTTTCAATATTTATTTATTTTCATCAGCAAAGACAAGGCCGATTTTACTCAAAATTACTGTTTTCGTACAGACAGGAACCAATTCAATGTTGAGTATATTCGATCGTGTTTCTATTGTAGGTATGATACAAGATTCATGGTAGGTAAAGGTGCTCATAAATATAATGTACTTGATACGGAATTAATTAGCTTTTCCAAGAAACCGATCCTGTTCTCTGGACTCTTTCACAGGGTGAAAGAAATAAATAACCGTGAATCATTCTGTTTTATTCTCATCGTCATTTATGAATATCGAAATAGTTCTTTGTTCTTCAAGTTATGGAGCGTCGAGTATCACGACTACATCCTCCATTTGACAGACATTAGGTTCGACTTCTTTTGCATACCGGTTAAACCCGTATTAGTGTCAGCACAACTGAATAAGCTGAGGCCCTTAGCAACAACGATTCGCCAACGCAAGAAGACCAACAAAAACTAGAATGTATTTTCTGTGGGTGTACTTGTAGACACAAGTATAGAATATTCTTCAAAATAAACATACTCTTCACAAAGAAGGGTTTTCTCGATCAAAATCATTCTGAATACGACTGGAAATATTTTCGTCACAATTATATTTTAACAAAGCTTGAACTTGAGTTTCAAATACTGTGAAAGACATATTCAATGTGACATAAGCGTATTACTTCTAGGGCGAAAAAACATAATCTTGAAGGTTCATATAATTTTAAGGATAAAAACAAATATCTATATTGTTCAATTATAAATTGTAATTTAATGTGAAATGTAAATAAATAAAATTAAAAAAAAACAGAAAATATACTATAGCTTTGAATTTATTTGCAATAATCTAATCAACTTATTCATAAAAACATCCATATAATAATATATGTACGGCCCAATAAAAAAATTTTAAAAATATTTTCCAATCTGTACCACTACCATGACTTAACTGAAGATTAACGTCACGGCAAACGACTCTGCACTGGTCTTGGTGCAAATGTGAAAAACAAGTTTACAGCGTTCCTCTGAGGATCAAAACTTTCTGCTGCTAAGAATGAGTATGAACGTAGTTAGATTCGAAGCACTGCAATGCAGTATAGGTAATTCGAATTCTTCGAGTATGCATATAGGGTAAATTGAAATTGTTCACATCGGTATTCGACACACATACTCTATCAGGAACGGAAGAGGCTGGTGGAACGGAAAGGAAAGGGAACTGAAAACGAAAAACTCTTAAGAGTTATTCAGATGGTGAAAATGCAATTTTTCACATGTAAATTTTCGATGGTATCTCGACAAGCGTCGATATATCAAAATGGTAGCGCGGCTCCGTGCTGTATTATGTTCGTTCCCGGAATGAAAAGTCGAAGTGTGTCACTTTCTGGATAAATGCGATGCACGGCCCGCTGAAAAATGTGAATAAACAAATGATTGGACATATTCAATTTCCATAAGAATACAGAAACATTCCGTTTGGCATACCAAAGTTAGATGTTGAGTATAATTGAAGATCTTTGTCAGCAACTCCTATGTATCTGGAAAAATTATTTCAGCAGTGGGTGAAATCAGATAATCATCTTTATTAAATGAGATTGGAAACATACACCGGGAAAAATGATTGAAATTTACCTCGGAATTTTCATTTCGAACGAAGAAAATTACTTCAGTTTTATTGAAAAAATACTCTCTCTATTGAATAATTCACATCCCTGAGCGTAATTTCAGTAGGCAAAGTACTTTTCATTGAGAATTAAATATTCATCTAATATATGTGTGAAATCATAACGTATTATTTCATGTGAAGAGAATTACTAACTGGACGATGGGTATTCCCCCTTAGTGAAATGTAAATTTTTGCCATCTCTTTATCGAATGTAAAATTACGCTTGTATTTGTGAGTGATTATTGTATTGTTCATTCTTGTTTACAGAAGCGCATCGGTTTGTCTGACGTGTGCATTAGAATATTTTTGTTGTTGGTGAAAATAAGTAAAGAAGGTGAGTACATTTCTTGTAAAATTTCAATAACTAGTCCAATAAACAGATGAATTCATTGAGTTTTCTCGTTATGCATTATAGAGTGTTTTTTTATTACAAGTATATCCTAACCTCACATCGCGAATAGTACAACATATTTTAACTGATTTTCAAATAATTACAGAACATATATTTGAAAATGTTTGTGATAATAACTGAAAGGTATTGAGAAAAAGAGAAAAAAAGATATACTCGATAACAGTGGCGTTACTCATCAGTGACGCCGTATGCACGATCCATTTTAAAAATAAATTTCGATGAGGAATAAAATTTCGTATTGGTGGTTGCAAATATCGGACAATGTTAAATCGTAATTTCATTCACCTGAAAAATATCTGAACGTTTCATTCGTGTCTCTCATAATTTTAGATAAATTTGAGGATTTGTGATTCTTATTATTGAACTTGAAAACATTTTTGCGATGGGAGGCAAGTAGGAACTCAAAATTGGAGGAATTCAGAAACACTTTGGGACCTTTTTGTTTCTGTTGAAGAGGTGAACAAAACACTTCATCACCACTTCATACCATATCATTATAGCTATATTTGCTATATTTCAGAAAATATTGGAAACCATTTGGAAAAATCTAATTTTTATTTAAACGGTTGAATATGTATCAAACATTTTTGAGAAATATTAATATTGAAGTCAAACTAGTAGTAGTTTTTTTTTAGGAATGTGTGTTCGTCAACTTACTGTGTTTTTAGATTTCTAAAACTATTCATTTGATGATATTTCATTTCTCTTTTAGGATAATAACAGCAATTGAAGAAAAAAAGAAAGAGAAATATTACTTTCATTTCTCTTTCCGAATAATACCACCATGAGCAATGAAGAAAATGTGATAATTTGAAGAATGTTTTTTTTATTTTGTACTGTTATTTGACTTTTTTGAAAATGAAAAAAAAGTTCATTTCAAGAATGTTTATGAACTTATTTTGTATATACATATTTTTTTAATATATCAATGTGTAATATGTCTTGTGCATTCAATTATCTAAATTATGAGGAAAAATGGCCACTTAAGAGTCAAGAGTCAACATCTGATTGAGGTATCATTGTCTTCAAAACTACTCTGAATACGGACCTTCTTACAACGGAATATCCCAAGGTAATATAACCCGTAAATGAAAAATTACAATGTAAAATTTTATCAGAGTATAGAATTCCACTGTGAAATTATATAAAAGTGTAAAATTCTACTGTAAAATTCTGTCAAGAGTGTAATATCTCGATATAAATTTATATCGCAAATTTACCCTATAAAGTTTTATTTCAACACAAAAGTACACTCAAAATGAAAAATTACACTGAAAAATTTCACACTTGTCTTCGGGGTAGAATTACAAAATAATATTCCGCATGGAATGTGAGATCTCGCACAAAAGTAATTTCTCGCTAATATGGGCGGTAATTAAATTGCCACCTGTACCGGTGGAAAATTTTTTACCAGTGTAGAAGAATCTTTGAGGGATAGATTAAAAGTATTTATTAGCGAAGGTCAGCCTTTCACCCCATTCAATAATGCAAGAAATTTGAGGCTCAACTGACATTACAACCGAGTACAAAAAAATCTTTTTTTTTTTATTATAACGATATGTTCACTTGTTTCTCAAGAACAAAAAGTTATATAGTATTGAAATTTTTGGAGTTCAGTCTAATTTCTTCAAATTTTATGTCTCATCAAAACGCTTTATTGTTTATCAACGTCACAAGTATTTATATTGCCCACGCTAAAGTTGTTATTTAGCATAAAATGTCACCTTCAAAGAAACTCACCTAAGATGATGAGTGAATGGCATGTCAATAAATAAAAATAGCATTTTGGTGAATTATTAAAATTCAAGACTTTTTAGGAAAAACTGAGAGAAATTCAATGTTTGGGCTATCATACCAGAATTTAATTGACACATAAAGGATCTTGCAACAAGACTTCATCAACTTCCAAAACGTTGGAGCTTTACCTTTTCCTCCAATTAGACTATGACCCAATTATAGATTTCCTGGAAGCCAACATGATCATATGACGGAACTCCTCTAGATGTTTACTGCGAGGTTCATTATGAAACACAAAATATATGAAATACTTGAAGTAAAGGACAGAAACGTGTTGAGAAATTCAGTAAGAAGAGCAAACTTTTCCACACCTCGCTAGAGAATTAACGTAATATAATTGAAAATGAATCTACTGCATAGATGCCCTGCATAAAAAATGTTTTCGTTTTCATCGTCCATATTGGCTGAGTTATTCTGAGTAGTACATTTAAAATTGAAACCATAATGCCGCATAACCAGAGCCCACGTTCTTCATTCAAACCTAATGGATAAACAGCTCTATAGTATGCTCTATGGATGCAACAGCGAATATCATATTTGCGACGTAGGACTTCCGGAGACCATCTTACGCTCAAGCGAGCTTTGCTCTTCACATGATCTATGACTCGCCCAGATGGCCATAAAACGGCTGTAAATGTTGCACGGGAAAGATAATAATTTATTTACGGGTTTGTTACAGAAAATTTATTATACAGGGCATCGTCCTAGAAGATTTGTGACCGACGGACTATTTGAGAAAAAATGTTTTTTTTACAATCCTTTCAAAATGTGCCGAGGTGAAAATAATGTAAAAGTGGAAAAGATTCCCGAAAGAGTAAAATGATTGGTTAGACAATTGTAGCGTCCGCATGAAAACGCTGACTCTTCGGGGATAGAAAAATTGATGAAAATCTTTTTCGTAACCAAGGTGGCGACGGCGTCAACCCAAAACTAAGAGAAAATAAAGAAAGT
>NW_027412731.1:0-44190 GCF_025532065.1 Leptinotarsa decemlineata
AATTCGCAACTGATTTGGGTGTAGTAATGGACAAAACATGGGCATTCACCTGTTTATAATTAAATTATAAAAAAGGCAACAAAAATGATAGTCTTTATTTCTCATACTTTCAAGGTTTCGCATATTGATGTATAAATATTGAACGTATAAAATTGCTGTATTTCACCCTGGTAAGATCAGTCTTAGATTATTGCAGTTCCATTTGGTCACCCACCTATGAAAGTCCTGGACTTAACATTAAACGGGAACAAAACAAATTTCTTAAATTTTGGCGTCAAGTTAAAAATGCCCTGAAGGACCATTCATTAGATGATATTCGTAGGGTTGCAGATATAATGAAGCTAAGTAGTCATAGAGTGGAAAGTGACTTAAAACTCTTATTCCAATTCTTAAATTCTCTTATTAACTGCCCTTCATTGCTAGCACAAATTGGCTTACATGTTCCTTCTAGAAGTACAAGAAATACAGAAACATTTGCAATAGATTTTCATCGTTGTAACTACAGTAAACATTCTCCCCTGTCTAAAGTTGCTATTGGTGGTAATAAAGTTGATTTGGTCTTCTTTTCATTGAACGAAACAAAATTCAAGTTTGCATTACGCTCGCTCAGAAATAAATTATAAATGGTAAAAATATAAACACAAACATCCTCAATTATTGAATTTTCCATATTTTAATCATTCATTTATTTAATTGATATTTCAATTCAGTAAATTTATTTTCTCACAGTTATTCTTTATTAATAAATTAGTTTTACTTTTAACAAGTAAGTTAGATGTAATTATTTGTTGTATTCATATAATTTATTGTGAAATATCTTAAACTTAATTGGGTGTTACCCGTTAATGAATAAATAAATACATAATTCATTGTGAAAATCTATTCAACTCAATTGGGTGTTACTCTTTAATGAATTAAATTAAATTAATTGAAGGGGGTTGTTGAGAACTTCTATCTTGTATGACAGATTAGATATTTGATTTTTTTCTAGGTTAAGATACATCTGATTTCCCCAATTCATCTTTCAAGTAAATCCAAAATAGTTGTATGCAACTTGATTCATTTCAACTATGTCAGCTATAAACAAGGAGAATAATATTGGAGCTTACATACCTCCACATGGAACTTCAAATCTATGTACTATCTAAATGAATTGTACTAATCTGCCCTTTTTTATTTGCAACATATTTTGATGTTTCCTGTCCAACACGATATGATTTGAACCAGTTAAATGCAGTTTCTCGAATTCCACACAGCTGAAGAAGCTTCTGAAGAAATGTACATAATCAAAAGTTTGGCGTAAATTGCGGAATATACCTACAGATCTTGTTTTGTATATTTCTGATGGTACACCATTATTAACATTTGCAGTAGCAGTTGTGCTTCATATGATCTTTATAAATGGTTATTTTTCTGGATGATATTTTTTCTGCAATACCTGGCAATACCTACTCATAGTTGAGTAGTTATATCAGCTCATTAACTGGGTGCAAAAGAATAGAGAAGTAAAATTATGCACTGGTCATTTCAACACGAATTAAATATTAGAATTATCAACCAAATGAAGAGTAACGAGAATCATTCTGGAATCAACATAAATTAGAAAGTAGGAAAGTAATGAAGTAGATCACTTTTATGAAAATTTAAACTTATACATCTTATATATGGATCAATAAACTGGAAACAACGTTTATGAACATTCAAAATTATCTACGGTGTCTTCTTGATGAATAATGTTTTTCCCTTGATTTACTTCTTGAACCACTCGAAGACCTCTTTCTCTTGTTAGATCTGGATCTGGATCTTATTTTACGCCCCCTAAAAATTACCAAAAATGTGATTCCTAAACCGACATGTAGATCATGCAATTAGCCTGGTATAAATTAAAATACAGATTTTGTATTTTTTCAGAAGTAATTATTACCAACAAATACAAACTAGTAACTATTAATTACCTTGAGTGATCACTGTCAGAACTACTGCTACTACTTGTTGAGCTGAATCTCTTTTTGGATTTCGAATCTTTCTTTCCATCTAATTCACGCAGAACTTTATAAGTTTTCAACAATTTTTCTTTCTCAAATGCTTCTCTTTTCGCTTTTTTAGCTTTTTCCAACATTTCACTTTCTTCTTTTGCTTTTCTCTGTTTTTTCTTCCATTAATCTCTGAAAAAGATAAATTGACAGAGATTGAATGTCTAAGAATGAGTTTAAAAAACCGAATTTCTTAATGTTCCTCTTGAAATGATCACTTGGTGATCAAAACACGTGTCGAGGTGTTAAAATAACGATTTGGTGTCGGGAAAAAAACTCCAGTAATATTCAAACTCAATTCCTGTTTTTTAATGAGATTTTCAAAGAGTCTGAGTAATAAGACAAATGCAGATATTTTTTCAGGCGCTTTTTAGTTTCGAGTTGTGAATACTATAGGGTGTTGTAAATATTGTATGGTGCCATACTATAAAAGACCTATTATGTGAAAATAAGTGGCATAAGCACAACCATCAGAAAGCATTTTGATTTGATGTAAAATCGATAAGGATTAGGAGTAATCATTTTACAATAGAAAAATGTTTGTATAGGAGATATAAGTGAGTATGTGAAAATGGATAAAAGGGTTTCATTGATATTTGAGCAACTTACCAGTACCTAGGTACAGTAACATAAATTATTTTTGAAAATTCGTTTCGTTTCTCTTCTATTATGTCTAAACTCCCATAACCAATGAATCCAATTCACAATGAAACGGGAAATTCAAGAAACTATCGCATCTGAGATAGACTAGTGAACAGGCATGAAGATTGAGTCATGTACATTAACCAATGCACATAGTATCTGAATAAAAACTCCAAGCGCAACCTAACAGAGGGGTAATTATAACATTAGATGTGAGGACTCGACGCATCTATGAAATATAGTACACACTTGTTAAATCATTATTGACAGTTAAACGAGATTCCCCACCTCGAATTTTATGCTCAGCCGACTGAATCTGATGCTTTTAAGTGAGTCAAGTTGAGGCATGGAATATTATTACAGAGTGAGTCGTTGGAAGTGGTGGTTTTGTATTTGTGAAAAATTCTTGTCTAATTTCAAAAGGGTGCAGGGTGATGTCGGCATTCAATTTTTCCAATCAGATATCAGCAGCAATAGGAACGGCTACATTCATTGAAAAAATGGATAAAGTGTTTGATATTTTGAATTCAAATCGATTTGACGATGTCAAAGATTTCAATAAACCTTTTTTTTGGAACATAAAAACAAATTAATTTTCTGAAAGAAATGAAAATAATTTTTGGCAAGTTAACTGTAAAAAAGGAAAAAACACGACTGAACAAATGAGATTCATTGAGGGGTGGCAGATAACAATTTCGGCATTTCTGCAACTTTGGAAAAACCTACATAGTGAAGGACACTCCTACAAATTGATGAGGAATATAAATCAGGACTGTGTGGAAAATTATTTAGGTCAACTGAGAAATACTTGTGGAAATGCCAGAAACCCAACTCCTATTCAAATTACCAAAGCTTTCAAAAACACGTTAACTCTTCAGTATTTGCACACAGGCAGAAGGAACTAACTGTATAGAAGATACTAGTGAGATTTTATCTAAAATTACAGTTGCTGACATAAACCTTTGAGAGTAGAGACAAATGATTATAGAACTCTAGCCACTTCCGAAGGCAACAGCTTGGGCTATGTTTGTGGATATCTTTTGAGAAAATTTTTAAGAAAAAAATTTTTGACACGGCGTGGCGGCTAGTACCACATTGAATGAAACACATGTATATAGTTATTTCAAGGCATACAGTAATACAGAGAAGCCAAACTGTTTGGAAGTTTATATATGCCTAAAGATTAATTTTTACAAAGTATCATTATTCTAGACACAGAATTTCTTAATCATTTTAACAATTTATATGCCACTGATTGCATAAGCAACCAGCACAAAACAATGTTTTCAAAAATCAACATTTCTCACCCTTGTGATAATTTTCCTTTGCATTATTTAGGGTAAGGATTCATTATACTTTGAAATTCGCCAATAGAAATTTGGAAACAAATGTAAAAAAAAAAACAAAAACTCATTATTCTGAAAAACCTTTAGAATAGATAAGCATGAGTTTTTGCTCTAAATTGTATAGTCTTACTTTACAAAATATACGTTTATTTCACCACCTTGTCAATGATGAAGTCAGATTATGGTACATATTTTGTGATCGAACCTCGACGCCGACCGGAAGTGAAATTACTTCTGTGTACTTCTATAGGGTGCCATGGGTGAGTCGAGTATGACCCATTCACAGGTGAGATAGAATAACCTGGACTTTCCCATTTATCGGAAGATGTTTCCATGGAAGTACACATGTTTTTACTGGATTTTGCCATTTTTTTTAGTGAGAGATCAACTACACCTTTTCCATTGACACCATGACTACCCCTTTTCCGTTAAGTATTTCAAGTACTTCTTGTATATTCCTTCCTAATTGCTTCAACGGCACTTAATAAGTCAGATTTAATCAGAGATTTCATGCTCTTGCTCTTCTCTGTGTACTGCAGCGTTTTCCAAAGAGCATATAGTTTTTCAGTTAATACTGTTTTTCTAGAGAAATTTTGAAAAAATATCTGATACATATTCCTTTCAACAATATTTTCTACTTTACTTCATAATATATCTTGCTTTGGTCCTCAAACATTTGAATTCCGTATGGTGTTCAGAAGTTTGGCTACCAATCGATCGGTTGGTCGGTCGGTAGCCGGTTGATTCGACGTGGGTGCTTTGTTCTGGTGTAGGTTTAGTCTAAGTAACCGATATTGTGAATAGTTAAAGCTGTCGGCGAGCTCAATGGCCATAAAAACTATTACAAAGAAATGATGTCGCTGCCAAGTAATCCAAGTGGACTGAAGAATTGATGGTTCAATTGGATAATTTTTACTAACCAAGTTTTATGAATGGCTGAAGAGTCATAAAATTAAATTTGAGGTCATGTTTCAGTGACGAATAGAATGCGAGGATGTTTATATCCGGCGTGTTGTCAATGTTCCGTTCAGGAACTGATCGCGATTTGACTGTTGAAATTCGATATTGGTGCAGTAATAATTACTTGAAATTTTTGTTATCTGTTTAAAATGTGGCGTCCTTGGACAAGTACTAATAGTAATAACGAGTGTGATAACAACGCAGACTTTTTCTTGTGTAGTGATTGCAATAGCGATGGTGAACAATGCGAAAAAGAGATACCAGTGAATAAAATTCGGATGCATTTGAATATTGATGTTCATCTGATAAAATCGTCAAAAAAACAGTATACGACTGTTACAAAAGCAATGAGATTCCTACAACTGAAATCATAAGGAAGAAATTGAATACTTCCGACCATAAGGTGAGCAGCTGCTGTGACAAAACTCTTTCAGAATTGGATAAAGAAACTAGGATTTAAATTCAAAATAATAAACAAACGACAGCAGTTATAGAAAGCAGAAGAATAGTGAATTGCGTAACAAATACTTAGAACAAACAACTAAATATAGACAAGAACAACGACAAATTTTCTACTTGGGCGAAACTTGGTATGACACTCACGACACAGTTACGAAAGGGTGGACTAATGGTTCGAGAAGGTGTACGCCTAACATGCCTGCAAACAAAGGATCGCGACTGATCATTGTGCATTGTGGAGAAGTAAAGAATGGGTTCCGATTTCTTTGAAATTATGTGGAAAAAAACTTGGGGACTGCAATGTTGACAATCATTCTGTTTAAAAATATGTTTTTCCGTTAACCAGCTATCGCACCCCTACGAACGACAACCCTCAGAAGTCGAAACTTATGCGAGCTAAGGATTAACGAGGTCTTACCTTTTAACTGTGATTCCTAACACGGGTTGGACGATAGCAAGTGAAGATCGATCGTTCAGACTAGGGCTTGAACCACCGACCAACACGGCAGTCAATTCGAGTGAGTGAACAAAGAACCCACGCCGAACCGCTTGGCTACCGACCGACCATTAGAACATGACATAATATTTTTGAGGAATGGTTTGAAAACAAATTGATCCCAAATTTGGATGTGAATAGTATAATAGTTCTTGACGACGCTTCCTATCATTCGCGACAGCTCATCAAAGTACCGATTAAAAATTCGAGGAAAGATGCTGCAGGTGACGCAGTGGACACTCCACTGAATCAACTGCAGAGGGATTCTATGACTAGCTGGAATTATATTTGTTTGGTCATGATACCTGAGTATCATGAACGGTTCACACCGTTCTGAAGAGACCATGCCCGTTACTGATGATGGGGCAATCACCCCGAAACAGGTCTATCGATTGGTCAAAATCGACCAAATGAAATCAATTTCTGCTTTTCATAGTGGGAAATAACTTGTGACGAATATATATATATATATATATATATATATATATATATATATATATATATATATTATATATATATATATATATATAGGGTATCCATATAAAATATATATATAATATATCTAAAAAATATAAAAGAATATCCATATTATATATATATAATTTATATATATAAAGGTATTTATTTACTTATCCACACCATATATCCAGGGCGTGCCATATAAAACCCGCGGGCAAATATATATAAATATAAATAAATATATATATATATCGTATATATATATATATAGCACCAGGCAAGGCCTTCATCCTTAGGCGTATATATAATATATATATATATATAATATTATATATATATATATATATATATATATATATATATATATATATATATATACAGGGTGTTAGGGCGACGCCCTAACGGATGACGCCTGGTGCTGGATCATGTAAATAAGAGGACCTTTCGACACCAAAATTATCTCGTGAAAACAGATAATTTTGGTGTAAAAGGGTCCTCTTATTTATGTAGAGATCCACCACTAGACGTCATCCGTTAGGGCGTGGCGACACCGATGCCAATTATTTTAAATGTTAACCCAATATTTTCAATTGGTTTTTGAATCCTGCAATAAGTTCTGAATTCAGCTATATAGCACACTTGTAGTTTTTCTTGAATACTGATGAAAAAAGGCAATTTTATTGCGTATTATAAAGAGGGCCATGAATAAGTCAAAATGAATGCAATAATATGAGTTTATTAAAATGAATCCATCAGTTATGATTTCATTGTCTGTTCAATTTTATCTAGTTGCGCATTTCTGTACAAATTAAAATGAGTGTTTCAAATTAGTGATAACAAGAATCATTTTAGTAAGTGTTAGAACTGCCTTCCTTCACGTAGAATACACATATTGCATCTTTTTAGTAATTCCCGATTCACGACAGCTAAAAGCGTCTCTCGCGATATGGAAGCACAAATATTTGTGATACTATTTTTCAAATCATCTACATTTTGTGGACGTCATATATAAACTAAGTCTTCGATATATCCCCAGAAAAAGAAATCTAGAGGAGTAATATCTGGACTTCGAGCTGACCATGGTATTGGACCTTTATTTCCAATCCATTTCTCATTGAAAGCATCATCCAAATATTGGGTAACTATTCTATTATTACGTGGAGGTGCCACATCTTGTTGAAACCACATATTCAGTCGAGTTTGTATTGGTAAATTCTCCAAGAGATTCGACAACACATGTTGTAGAAAAACCAAGCATCTCTCCCCATTGAGAATTCCGTTGAAAAAATGAGGTACTATCAAATAACCATCAATGATTCCGCACCAAACATTAACCCCCCACACAGACTGAAATCTCGTTTCTTGCACCCAATGAGGGTTCACGTCAGACCAATAGTGACAATTATGTTTATAATACCGTTGTTATGGAAACGGCTTTCATCACTCCATAATATTTTTTTCTGAAACTGATCATCATCATGATGATCCATTTCGTGCCAAAGATTTGGATAACCCAGCGAATGTTTTGTTTGACGGTAATTTTCTGTCAGGATACCTATTAGCGTATATTATCACTGCTCCTTTTGAATTCCTTCTTGCTCCGCCATAAATACATATCATATTCAACTTTTCTGCATTTGAAAATTGAACCATTTTTCAATTTTACGAAAAACCAACACAAAACTGAATACAAATTCATCAAATCTGACAGATCGATAAATACAATATTGCATTTATTTTGACTTATTCATTGGCCCTCTTTATAATAAGCAATAAAATTGACTTTTTTCATCAGTATTCAAGGAAAACTACAAGTGTGCTATATGGCTGAATTCAGAATTTAATGCAGAATCCAAAAACCAATTGAAAATACTGGGTTACTATTTAAAAAAACTGGCGTCGGTGTCGCGACGCCCTAACGGATGACGCCTGGTGCTGGATCACGTAAATAAGAGGACCTTTCGACACCAAAATTATCTGCTTTCACGAAATATAGATATTCTTTTTCATTTTTTAGATATTTGCCCGCGGAGTTTTATATGGCACACCCTGTATATATATATATATATATATATATATATATATATATATATATATATATATATATATATATATATATATATATATATATATATACTCGGGTTTCGCTCCGTGTTCTGTGTATTTTCAACAAAAAACTCGAGATACACCGGTCATAACAACCACACTACCATATATTGCAGGAACAACAGATAAAATCAGCAGAATTCTTCACCGACATAACATATCAACTTCGTTCGTACCAGAACGAACAATAAGGTCCATGCTTCGTGATCCCAAGGATCAGATACCACTGGAATCACAAGGAGTGTATGAAGTACCATGCCATGATTGTGACAGGACTTACATCGGCCAGACCAACAGACGAATCAACATTCGCAAAGATGAACACAAACTAGCAGTGAAGGGAAAAGTCACCACGTCTTCTCTCTTCCAACACGTACTTCAAACAGGACATAACATCAATTTCGACAACAGAAAAATGCTAGCAAGCAACGAAAACTTTTACTCACGAACAATCAGAGAGGCAATCGAAATTGAAAAAACGACCTAATAATATGAACAAGAGGGATGATGCGCAAAGATTACCATCAACATGGAGATCCGTTTTATCACTTCGCACAAGCAATCAGACTGCTCAACTCCAGAGGCAAAACTCGGTACATGACAATACAGGTACAATAACAGAGACAGGAGAGGCAGCTCAGGTAATAAGACCAAAACAGGTAGTCGAGCAAACACAGGTAGTGGCAGCAACGCAGGTAAAGGGAAACATCCATCCCTATAAATTGAGACACAGAGTTCGAATTAATCAGTCTAGTTGAAAAAACCAGACATCACCAGAAGATGGCAAATGAGACTTTGCCGAAACGTTGTGAAAATAATCCTTATGGGGAGAAAATACACAGAACACGGAGTGAAACCCGAGAAAACAGCTCATCATACTTTATCCGTGAGAATCTTCGAGTTATATATATATATATATATATATATATATATATATATATATATATATATATATATATATATATATATAATATATTAGTATTTTGATAATCCATAACATGATCTGAAGGGATAACATGTTCAGCTAGTCCACAGGAACGTTTGTTTAGTCTGCAGTCACTTTTATGTGAAGTGATTCTTCCAGATAGATTACGACTGGTCTCACCAATGTAAATTGAATTACAAGAAGAACTATATATAACATTAGATTTTTCTTTGTTGCTGAGAGGGGTTTTGATTTCAGAATATAGGGTTGAAATTGTTTTATAAATCTTGGTAGAAATTCTAATACTTTTTATGTCACGAAATATATTAAGTAATTTAGGGGTTAAATTTGGAATATATCTTATAGAATAATTATATATAATTTGATTATTCTCATTAGAAGAGGGATTACCTGTTTCGGTAATTTCATACCTAATACTATGTGAGGTTAGGGTAGGTAAATTTGGATAACTTGAATTAAGATTGAATTTGGGTAAGTTGAATAAATAATTATTCAAAAGCTTAGGATGATACGAATTTTTCATTAGAATAGGTACTTTTTAAAAATTTTAAATCATTTTTAACAAAATCCGGATGAGACAATCTGGTGACTTTTTCTTTAAGAGATAAAATTAAGTAGGTTTTCATCCTTAAAGAATGCTGTGAAAAATAACTAATGAACCTATTGCTACATATAGTTTTTCTGTGCCACGTAGTCTTAAGAATGTTTCCTTCAAACCTGACGACTTTCATGTCAAGAAAAGGTAAAGAATCATTAACTTCTTTGTCACAAGTAAATTGAAGATGTGGATTGAAAGAGTTGAAAAAGTCAAGAGTGTTTTCGATAAGATCTGAAGGGAGTGCTAAGAATATATCATCAACATATTGTTTAAGAAGAGGGATATTATATTCTATTTTATTTAAAATTTCAGTTAGAAGGTCATCTAGTACAAAATTGCAAAGAATTGGAGATAAAGTAGAACAGGAACAAACGTTCCTGTGGACTAGCTGAACATGTTATCTCTATAGGTCATGTTATGGATTGTCAAAATACTAAAATTTTAACAGTTGAAAATAATAAATTCAAAAGGCTTTTTCTAAAAATGGTTCACATAAGTAAACATAATAATAATTTAAACAAAAAATCAGAAATACAAAATTTAAGTCAAATTTACAATTACGTTTTAACTTTTGATAAATAAAATTGAACAAATAATTTCAATATCATGTACTAATAATTTTTCACTTACACTTACATTAAAATCTCACTGTATGTGTAAATATTATAATAATCACATTCTCTCTGGTGCTGTAACAAAATTTTCAACGTCAAATTTTGCGTTTGACTTTTCGTTTTTATGTTTGGATTTATATGCCTTTTTTTATATTTTATACTAACTTTGGTGAGTTTTTGTAACATATCTATTACTGTATATTGTTCACATGATCTTTATTTTGTAGATATTCTTGATAAAGGAGAAAAATATATTTTCCGAAAGTATTGAATAACAAAAAATAGTGTTTCCATAGCCCGCTGATATTGACTGAAATACCCAAATCATAAATAATTTATAGTTATATAATAACCAGTCAACTAAATTTGACCTTTCGAGATATATATATATATATATATATATATATATATATATATATATATTAATATTGAATGTGATTAACAAAAAGGATTTGAAGCTTTATAACTTTTATTTAATTATCTAAATTATAATAAATATAATTAGAAAAATAAAAAATTTTAATTATAAAAAGACATACAACAGGATGACACGTCAGTTTGAGTAGTGCCTAGATGATGACAGTAAAACCAGCTGTCGAAAGCGCTCGCAGAAAATTAATAGAAATTATAAAGCTTTAAATCCTTTTTGTGAGTCACATTAAATATTAAAATACTGAATTAAAGGAAAATTAGTTGCATCATTCAAAAAAAAAAAATATATCAATTTCAAATGATTTAACTGTTGACAATTTTATATTTTCGTGCCTTCTATGAAATTTCCCTCCAATCGAACACATTTTTCTATGCGCCTTCTATCATTTCCTCCAACTCTTCTCAGTTCTCTAAGTGTGATTTCTCTACACGCTTGTATAATTCTTGCACGGAGATCTACCTTATTTGTGGGCCTATCCTTATAAACATTATTTTTAAAGTTTCCCCATAAATGAAAATCCAGTGGAGTTAAATCTGGGGATCGTGGTGGCCATACTACGAGAGAGCTATTGGGTCCTATCCATTTCATAGGTAGATTCCTATTCAACCAATTGCTATGCCACTATTGTGAACTGGTGAACCATCTAACTGATAAATCATGCTGTGTCTCACATCCAAAGGTAGATCTTCTAACACATCGGAAAATGTATTTTCGAGAAAATCAACGAATAGTCGTCCGTTTAAATTTTGATCGAAAAAAAATGGCCCGATAATATTTTCGTTCAGGATACCACACCAATTCTCTACAATTCACCACCCAATTTGGATTTTGTTCAGCCCAAAACCTCTTGCTCTGGGAAGATACAACACCATTCGTGGTAAAGGTAACCTCATCACTGTATAAGATATACTTTAAAAAATTCCTGTCATTGAGATAATTTCCCTGCATCCATAAACAATACTCCATACGGCGGATTTCATCTCCTTCGTGCAAAGTATGTAAAAATTTGGGTTTGAAAGCATGCATTTTATGCCTCTTTAAACACCTCCATATCTTACTGCGGCTCATATTGAGTTGAAGCGATAAGTTCCTCAAACTAATTCTAGGATCAGCTTAATGAGCCGCCAATATCGTATCATCATCAATATGATGTTTTACAATTTTTCTGTCCTTTGTTACTTGGCCGGTGCTCACGAATAGATTGTATATTTAATGTACAGTTCCAGGATGTACAGCTACCTCTAGCGGGTGTCTTCTATTAAATTCAGCGGCCGTTTCACGATAAGACCTCACCCCTTCAACAACAATTAAAACAATTTCAATTTTTGCTTGAAGTGACAGACGTGCCAAGTTGAACTTTGTTAATCAAAATGAGCTGATATCAGTTAAAATGGGAACTTCAGAAATATTAAAATATGAACAGGAACTCACGAACAGAAAACAACTGGAACACAGGAACAATATCCAACACAAATACAGGTACAATAAACACAATGGGAACAAAAACACGGCAGAAACAACAGGAACAACGGTGATTCAAAGAACAACAATACTAGAAATAACAAGATCTTTCAACAATATTGTCAGGTTGGCAGTAAATATCAATGAGCAACTGTTTTCCATGGTGATTTCAGGGCACCGCATGATTCAATGAAACTGATGTAACTCAATCCCTTTAAATGATTTCAGACAACAATTCAGCAAGTAGGTAAAATAAGCTAAATTCTACCTGTTCACCGAGTGCGATTTTTTCTTTAAAAATTGACAGTTGTTTCGGTGTTGCAATGAGTATGAAGATTAATTTTGTTTCGGATGGTAAAATGTTTCCTCAATATTTTAATAAAGGACCCCGCACATTTCTTATGAGAAATGGCTTGCCTTGAATTTTGCCGAAATTTTGATATGTTGTAGTTCTTGATGTGCTGATTGAAAGTGTACACAGCCAAAGCTCAGAATTGTACAGTTTTGAGATGTGAACCTTTGAATATACATTCTTTCCATTTTTTGCAGTTTTTGCTCATCAATCGAGAGCTCTCACTTCTGGTTGGGATAGAATTTGGATGTTCAGCAACCAGAGTTAGTTTAACTTACGAATAATCTTCTTCAGTTATAATAGATGCCGCCATCAATAATTTTTCACACTGCTTCAAACTATCACTATCTCGATAATCTGAGAATGTGGTGCTGTGACATTTTCCTCAGATAGGCTCAAAATGGATGATAGCATCTCACAGCATCTGTATCTTTCATACCTGAGAGTACTCTCCAGATAGAATGAAGGGGTTCAGGTATTGGAAGCGAACTATTTTGCGCCGTAATATGTTTTACCTAAAAATGGGGAGTTCCATCGCGAGTGGCGGACAGTGTATATCACTTTGACCAACCTCATTCAGGTGATAGGTGTATTTTAAGCATTTCCATCAGTCCTGAGAGTTTCATCGTTCCACCTTGAATATTACTGAAGATACGGGGGTGTTTCCATGAGAAGTGAAACACACTGTATATATATACAAATAGAATGTGCAGAAGTAAAACAAATACCTTCAAACCTAGCAATTCTGTTAAAATATTTCTCTTATGTGATCAATTTGGTTGAGTTAGGTGAAATGTTGAATCGCCACCTTGAAAATCATAAAGTTTTGTCAATTATTAAACCGTTCGCTTGCCTGAACAGCATTATCGAAAACTTACCCCATTTGACAAAAGATTTCACATTACATGATTTTATTATTATATTAGGAGGATCAAATAACTTTTGAAATAAACAATACCCACTTTTTAGAAAACGGGAAATGTTCTTCCTGACGAAAATCAAGTAGGTTTCATAAAAGAGCTCTAAAACAACGCATTTTAAACTTATCACTTCAAACTTTTTCTTTAAAAAATTATTTAAATACTTTAAAAAGAGGAATGAAATAATGCATTCAACATTTAAAGGGATTCGTTTCTATTTCACCATTTGGAAACATCGATTATAGCTAATAAAGGACAATGAATCTGTTACCTGTATGAGACAAACAAAGATGACATATTTCTGAGGCGTGCTGTTCTGTTTACTTATGTTCCGAGTTCCGAGACATTCTGTGACATATGACATTTTGTGCACCTAACCTATCTTCCTCTATATAAATAAATAACAAAACAACTGTTGTTTATGTGGCTTGTGGAGGTGGTCCTGAACTATAATTTATATTTTGCCTTAATTGTTGATTTATAAAGATAATTTTCCTTTTTTAAAGTAGAATATCTAGGTACGTATAAATTATTTCAATATGTGAATTAGAAACAAATCCCTTTAAAAATTAAAACCCAACATTTGAAACA
This sequence comes from Leptinotarsa decemlineata, assembly GCF_025532065.1. NCBI lineage: Eukaryota > Metazoa > Arthropoda > Insecta > Coleoptera > Chrysomelidae > Leptinotarsa > Leptinotarsa decemlineata. The sequence continues at coordinate 14,417 of NW_027412731.1, forward strand.
TCAATTTGAATACTTTTCGAAGTGAATTTGAGAAATTCATGAATCAAACTCAACTTTATTTTGTTCAAACTTGCATTTGCTGTAATAACCCAAATTGAGGAACATTCCCCAATGGTAAGCTCAAAAGCTGTCTACATACAAATTTGCATGTTATATCAATTCCTCACTGTATGAGTAATGAGTATAACAAATTAATTTACAAATTCAATTACAAACTGAATGCATATCTATATAAGTTGAATAAATGTACAAAAAATGTCGTTAATTTTATAGATGTAAATAACGATAAGGGTAAATGTTTTACAAAAAACGAATTATCTATTAAGATATTAAGATATGTAGTTGAAAATAAAAATTTAATATTTTTTTTAAGTGACAAGGAAAATTTTCCCATGGATACTCCAGAACAATCAGATCTATAGCAAGTGAGGGTGTGGATGTTAATGCTCAGGTTAAGGATAAAAATAAAAATAAGCAGTTGGCACATTTTCTATACAAATGCACAAAGACTTGGATGATTTGTTGCACTGTATCTCGTTAGAAACCTTTGTTAGTATGTTTATCAGAAACTCACATTACGGATGATATTGCTCTTTATGAAATTAACATAAATGGATATGAGCTAGTACTTTATAATTCATCCAGCAGACATACGAGAGGAGTTACCATATATATCAAAAGTGGATTGAAATTTGAACTAATTTTGAAAGATATTATTTTTATGAATGTTTGGGCACAGAGAACTTACACCCGAAAAATCAAACAACTGATTAAATTCATGGGACTGTATCAATTAGTTGACGATTATACCAGAATCACCAAGGATTCATCCTCATTGATCGATTATTTCATAACAAATAACAAGTTGTAGATGCTTGACATGATCCATTCAAAAGGAAGCAATATTTCAATAATTTCAAATTGAAAGTGTGGTTTACAGACGAAATCATGGCAGATCTAAAAAAACGCGATTTTCTTCATAAAAAAGCCAAGGAAACTAAACTATAATGTGACTGGGATAAATATAAAATAAGTCGTAATTTTGTTACCAAAAAGATACGAATTGTAACTAAAAAGAATTATGAATCAAAGATCGAAAAAAATAAAGGAAACAGTAGGGCTATGCGGAAAGCACTGAAAGGTTTAGTAAAGGGAAATAGAAAACAAGAATTCAAAGGTATACAATTTGATAGTGTTCTCATAACAAATGAAGCAAAAGTAGCATGATATTTTAATTCATTTTTCGTTGACAGTTTGAAAGATTTAACCAAAAGTATAGTACCAATAAATGATTATAATCATATTCTCAGTTATATTATACCAACAAATGAGATACCTGGGGAAAATAATTCAGATGACAATGGAATTAATCTGAATATAATCAACTTAACATTTGAAATACTGGGAAATGGGTTTTTGGACTTGATAAATTTATCGTTAACCACTGGAACATTTCCTGACTATTCGAGGCTGCTGTTTTGAAGAGCCATTTCGGAGAAGTAGTAAAGGATTGTTTGGATTTTTCTTAAGAGATGTGTATGGGATGACGGTCACTTCAAAGTCCATTAGCATGAAAAACTCTGGTTCACAGAAAGATAGATGGTATTTTTTAAGAGCGGTCGGGTATTCTTCTGCACTTTTAATCTGGTTTGGATGAATATAAACATTGCAGATGTGTGATTTTTGCGATGCCTGAATTGTAATCGCAATAGTAGTTATTGAAATGATTCGCAACAAGCACGAACCTCATGCTTCAATACATTCTCTAACCTCTATTAATCCCAGATTATTTCTGAAGTTGATAGATGTTTCATCAATGGACATATATTTTATCTTCACAGACTTGCAAATAGTGATGAGCGATTTAATTATTTATCCTACCATTATTCATATTTAATTGCCAAGTGGGTTCACGTGTAACTACATTATTTTTGTCAAGAAATTGTTTTGCACTTGTAATTCATTCTTATCCTTAAATTAAATATTGAGAAGTCAGAGAAACTGACCATTTATGATACAGATATTATAAAAACCGATACATTTATGAGGTTAAAAGAAAAAATTACCTGTTCTTCTTGTTTCTTCAGTTCCAACAATTCCATCTTTTTTCTCAATATCAGTAACTTTCTATATTTATCTTCTGCGTCTCTGTCAATTCGTAAAATAGGTTCCTTTTCTTTTTCCTGTTGACTTTTAGGTGTGGCCTCTTTCGTTTCAGATCTAGATCGTTTTCTCGATCTTTCATTACTTTTAGACCTTCTCGAGCGAGAATGTGATTTGTGACATCTCTTCTTAGATCTTGACCTTCTTGGTGTTCGTCGTCTTCCTCTGAAAAGATTATTGTGATTACTCAATCACAAAATTTGTAGAGCACTTGTATTCTGCAGTGCCCGCACTATTTTATAAAAAGTAAAATCAGCCTCCAGGTAATGCCAAGAGTACTTTCTTCAAGGTGTAATTTACAAATTAACATTAAAAAAATAAAAAGGAGACATATAAGTACTACCTATTCCTTTAAATGGTATCAACTAAATTCAGTGTTGAAGCAATTTGAATTTTTTCTATAATATAGATTTTAGATGTTTTTATATATCATTGTGACAGAACACGTTTTCAGTATTGTCAAATATTCTAGAAACACACAAGAATTTGAGTATTGTATCATCCTTCAGAATTTCAAAGGAAATAGTTTGATTTCAAAACTTATTCTTCTACGTTAACATACAAAATACTTTAATTTATTGCATTGTATGGTGTTTCTCATGCATAATTGCATGTTATCTATTTCAATTTCTCGCTGTGGATGTTTTCTGTAGAAATTGAGACAGAAAAATCAATTTTTGTATCATTCAATAATGCTAATGGGTAATTGTTTAAATATGGATTCTATCCTCCAGCTTTTATGTGACAGAACATGACATTTCTTTCTTGGTTCGAAAGTTCTACTATTAGCAGTGGCAACTATTAACTATTAGTAGTGAACACTCCTGAAGAAGCTAATGTTAAGTGAAACATGTGGTTTTGTTACCTAGTGTTATTTACTCAAACACATTCTATGAAGAAAGCATTCATTCAGATATTACAGGTCGCCTACTTTCTCTGGCTCAGTAACACAATAAATCCAAAAATGAAAATTTTCAAGAAGGGCTGTTTGTCCTTGTCAGCATACGTGTAGTTCATCATAAAGGTGCCTTAAACGTTGTTTTAAATGCTCTCTCAAGGTCTTTGTACCCCATGGCAGAAATATGTTTATTGTATATTTTTTCTGACGACATGAATCACTGCTGTGAATTACTCTTTGAAAAAATATTTGTGGCAGGATTTTCAGTTTGAAAATCATTTTTTCACCGGATTACTATGTTATGTTATCTTTTTTAATACCTCATTTTACTGATTTATTTTAATTTTTTAATTTTATGCGCTTTTTACAAAACCTTCATTAAAACAATTGCATTTTTAAACTCCAAACGAGATTTTCTGTATTTGTGTAATAAATGGAATGGTATGCAAAACTTTATCATTATTATTATCTATTTAAATGAACATAAATGAATAATCTTACCTTTCTCTTTCCCTGCCTGTTCTATCTGTATCTTTTGCTTCTATGTCCCTTTTATCTAGTTTACGATTATGTTCTAATCGCCGTTCATTTTCTCTGCATATCTTGCGATGATCCTCCAAACGGCTTTCAACTTTTCTACATTCTACCTTCTGGTCCCTATCATTTCTTCGTTTGACTTTTTCAAATCTGCCGTTTCTATGAGTACGATTTTCACTTTGTACAGGCTTTTCAGTCTCAAATTTATTTCTTCCCCGTTTTTCCTCAATTTTGCTTGGAAGTTGTGGTGGCAATTGAACATTTTCGTGCCCTGCCAGTTTCAGAAGGCGCATACTGACCTTAGTAAAACGGTTATTGGATGCAAACTTACTGTTTCTATTTTGCTGCTGTTTATTGAAACCACTCATTTTCATTTCACCAGTCAGAGGGTCTTCACCAGTCTTTATCTGAACACCTAGACATACAAATATCACAATAAAAACAGAGTTCTCAGTATATGTCTTGAAATTTTTGAAAATAGTTTATGACATCATCAACCAATGACCATTCCCCACACCGTGGGGTAAGTGATCATTACGGCCGAGAATTATGTACTTTAAGCAGAACGGATGACAGTCTTCAACATTTGTCTGGCCAAGAGTTTTGCCTTCGTGCGGCAAGTCGGCATGATCTAAAGTTTCGAAAGTAGAGAGGGCATTATTTCACCAACGACTCCAATAATAAGAACAACTATCTTAATAGAGTGATCTGGAGAGTCTTCTGAGTTCAAAGAGAAAATTTCGACATTTTATCCATTTTCCATCTCTATTCGGACGATTTTCGCCTCACCGGGAGCTGAAAACTCCTCGACAAATATCGTCTTGATCTGATGGTAGAGAACTACATCAGACTTATAAACTTTATGAGCCTGAGGAGAGTATTGAATAGTTGCAATGAATTCAATATTTCCCGGGGACCATAGGGCAAGACCTATGTCTTATCAATACAGTAAAAGTTCGGTAGATAGTAATAAAGCACTAATCTGCGTTCTGTCGATGGATATAGGCTGAGACCGCATATGCTGGACATACTGACAGCAGGTGCATTAGAAGTGCACCAGACGTGCAATAGGTAATCTTCTCGACGCGCGTTTCACCAACCAAGTTCACGTCTTCAGGAGATGAAGACTTCACTTTTCCACCAATCCGAATTTTCAAGCTTGACAATACATATCCTCTGTTTTCACTTGACGTAGAGTGATGTTTGGTTATTTGGTGAAGAAGCATTTACGAGTATTCTAAAAATAACATACTGGTTCAAAATACTTGTAAAAACAAATTTTGTAGACTTTCCCAGATTATATACTGGAAAATTTACTTCGTCGTGTAAAAGCTTTGTTAACTAACTAACTAAGAACTAACAAAGGAACTGTGAAGCTCATACATATTAGTTAAATCCATCAAAAATAGTTTCCGAGTATTAGTCAGAACCAACTCAACAAAAAGCAGATGCTTTTCATAATCATCGCAAGTGGGATATTTTTGACGTAAACTGTAGCTATTGTATCCCGAATGGATCTGGCCGCCCTAACGCTATTGCACAGGAGACAAAATTTCAATTTTTTTCTAGAAATCCACCTAATCCATTTCTTTTAACAGTTTCTTTTACTTTTGCCAGACATGAGATCAGGAAAATTGGCATTTCAATTTAATCCCTCTTTTAAACACTTAATTGATTTGTTTTATCTTGTAGAGGTTTGGAAATATCTCTTTGCAGGGCTTGACAAGTGGAATAGTAGTACACTTTGAAAAAGATAAAAATTCAAGATGGCCGCAGCTACACAATGGCGGATTATATATTTTTTCACAACTACCTCAATATAGGTACAAATGACAGTGCTTGACTAGTACTATAGTAGTACACTATGAAAAAGATGCAAATCCAATATAATCTATACAAAAGAACTTTGTCAACTCAGAATCGGGTTACAACTATGGATCTCCCACCCAAGTCAAGATTTCGTATCGTGTCGAGGACTCTGTGTCGTTAGCGATACCCCACCCAAGTTAAGGTAAAAGGTCGAAACGTGCCGAAAACTGTGACATTAGGCATTAGGGTAGATAAAAATTAGAAACTAAACCTGAAAATAAAATAAGTCAAAAAAATGTATGTTCAATGGTTTTATGGAAAAATGTACTGAAAACTAAAAAATAAGTCGGAAGGTCCTAGGTAGCAGTCATCATACCACTCTCCTCAGCAATCTGCGGTATTGATCAAATGAAAAAATTAATATTACTAGAGTTTTATCCCGAAACCAAGCCGTTATTTTAACACCTCGATACGTGTTTCGATCACCAGGTGATAGATACCTCTGCTATGTACCTGCGTCATAATTGTCCTAAATCAATTTTATAATGTGGTCTTATGTAATAGTTAGGTAAATCTGATGATTAAAATATTACAAACAACAACAGATTTTAAACAGATTTAAACAGCTATATTGTATAACATAAAGTATTGGTCCACTATCGTTATTCATAATATTATTATTATATTTAGTTATTTCTACACTCTCGTAGGCATCTAGACACCTGTTGTTGTTAACTAATCTTAATGAACTACAGACTGTGAAATGGCATTGTTACAAAATATGATGGGCGACTGCTGATTTTTCTGGTCTTCCATATTTTAGGTGTGCTAAGTGTTCCTTATATCTTATTTCAATAGATCATTTAGTCTGTCCATAATAGTAGTGGTATTATGAGAGATCCAGAACGGAAGTGGATAACCAGTTTTAGCGGTGGCGTTATCGCTGTTTGAGAGATAACGTTCCGAGTACGCGTAACAAACAATAATAACATAACACAACAAAAAAATATTTTTTGAATGTTTCCTACACTAAATTAGTCAATTTCTACTAATTTTGGGGTGATAAAAACGAAAATAACAATGGAAAATTTTTATTAGCTCTGGTTTTTGAGATACACAGTACTTAATCTTAAAGAGTAGTTATACTATACGTGAAAAGTGAAAGTACATAAAACAATATTGTTATGTTTCTTTTAGAATATTTTAAGTACAAAATTAATAAAAAAAACATTATTCTTGGTGTTTTTACAAATAAAAGAAGTTTGTACCACCAAATTTCAATTAAGTCCATCCGTTTCATTGTAAGATCGCTGTCGTTTAGCTTGTCTTTTATAAAACACTTCTGGAGCATCCCTACACACAGACCAGCAGTAGTCTGCAAGCATTGCTTCATTCCAACGGTCCCTGATATCTCTGTTCCATTAAGGCAATGTCTTGATGGAATCTTTCTCCATGTTCGTCACTCACAGCTCCACAGTTTTGTGGGAAGAAATTAAGATGAGAGTGAAGAAAATGAATTTTTAAGGACATGTTGCATCCAAGTTGGTGGTAAGCTTGAAGAAGCTCTTTAACCAATGCTGTGAAATTATCATCTCTTTTGTTACCTAAAAACCCATGTACAACCCCCTTAAAGGCTTCCCAGGCTCTTTTTTCATTTCCTGTTAAAATCATGTCAAAAGCAGGATCATTTACGATTTCACGGATTTGAGGCCCAATAAAGATGCCTTCCTTGACTTTAGCGTCACTCAACCTGGGAAACTTTGCTCTCAAGTACTTAAAAGCTTGTCCTTCCTGGTCCATGGCCTTCACAAAGTTTTTCATTAGTCCCAACTTAATATGTAATGGGGGAAGGAGAACATCCTTAGGATCTACAAGAGACTCGTAAACTACATTTTTCTCATTAGGGTTTAGGTCTCGTGTAGGCCAGTTCATTTTTTTATAGTGAGATTTTCTATCCCGACTGTCCCACAGACACAAAAAACAACAGTACTTGGTGAACCCTAGTTGCATTCCTAGAAGTATAGCAATGACTTTCAGATCACCACAGATCTGCCACTTGTGTTGTTCATATTTGATTGATTGGAGAAATGTTTTCATATTTATATACGTTTCCTTCATGTGAACTGCATGACCTATAGGAATAGAGGGTAGCTGATTTCCATTATGCAGAAGTACAGCTTTTAAGCTTAAGTTTGAAGAGTCTATAAACAGTCTCCATTCAGATGGAGTGTGATCCAAATTCAAGCAGTCCATCAAACCATTAACATCAGAACAAACTACGAGGTTTTCTTTTTTCTCAAAAAAAGGAAGCAAATTTTGACGCTGTCTGTACTGAGATATTTTCACATCATGTTTTAGAAGATTCCACTGTTGTAGTCTTGACCCTAACAGCTCAGCCTTTTCCTTAGACAAGCGAAGATCTCTTATAAGGTCACTCAACTCTGCTTGACTACTTCTGTGCGGATCACTAGACCTATCGCTTACCTCAAAATCAGGGTCATAGGATGTAGAAGGATGGGTTGCTTCTTCTAAACAGTCTTCATCACCTTCCTCTAAAATTTCATAGTTTTGGGGTGGAGAAGGGACTGGCAAATTGTCTGAGTGTGGTACAGGCCGAAGAGCAGATGGGAGATTAGGGTATTTAACCGTTCCTCTTTTCTTCATAGATAAACCTTGCTTAATGGGAGGAGTTAAGCAGAAATAACAGTCGTCTGTATGATTGGTAGGCTCACGCCAAACCATAGGTACTGCAAAAGCCATTGTCCGGTTTTTATTTTTCAGCCACTCTCGCAATATGACGGAACAAGAATTACAACATATATGAGGAGCCCATGATTTATCTTGGTCCCCAACTTTCACACCAAAATAATGTTCATAGGCTGTCTTAACGATAGGTGTCATTTTACGTTTCTGAGCCTTAAATGTTATTTCACCACATATATAGCAAAAGCTATCGACAGAATTCACACTTTCGAGGCATTTCAGATCAGCACTTAAATTAATTTAAAAATCAACTTCACACGATAATTTCAATAGCAACCACGTGCGTACAATTGACAAACTCACATAGGTTATGTTTACTACTTAAGAACAGCTGATGAGAGGGGTGTTATGTAAACAAACATGTGTACCAACTGTTGGTGATGAAATATTTCATTTGTTGAAAACTCAATATACATATATATAATATAATGATACTATATCTTGAAAACAAGAGCTAATATATAATTTTTATGGTCACTTTCGGTTTTAACACGTGGAAATACATTAAAATCATCTAATTTCAACCCCGAAACAAAAACTTTGTTGTGTTGTGATAATTAGGTATATACGTATGTAGCATGCATTTTATTCATTTTTGTAGTATATTATAAAACCATTTATATAAAATATCGACATTATTGAGACTGCACCTGAACGGAAGTCCTTTGGAATGATGAATTCAGTGTACACACTTTCATTCAACACACCCCCATAGAAAAATTCAAGTGGCGTGAGATCCGGTTATCTCGGTGGCCAATCCCACGGCCCTAAACGCCTAAACCAACGATCGTCAAACATTTCGTTTTGGAATGATTCACTCAGAACGGTATGTTTTTCTCGAATTTTGGGGTGTATGAAAATACACCATTCAAGAAAAAATGGCATCAATATGAACAGGGTGGCACAAAATACATCATTTAAGAGAAAAACATAACGTTAATACTAATATAGCTATAGGAGTTCTGAACCATTACTTAAACACGTGCAAATTTAATCAGGTCCATTCTGGCGTTTTTTGGACCTCAGGCCCAGTTCACACGGAAGGGACAAAGGTCCGCGCCTCGTCTTCGCCAGACGACCATTCTGTGTGAATTGAGCCTTAAACTTTCAGAGACCACTACTTCACTTTTGCCGTCATTCAGTCAACCAATCAGAAGCTACCGCACATATAGCGGGAAATTCAAACCACTAGTAGATGAACAAGGCGGGCTCTGGCACAAATCCCACGTATTTTATTATGGAGTTGAGATTTTTGCAATTTTCATAACATCCGAGCGGAACCTTGTGGACCACCCAACTCGAGGTAGGTGTATTTCGGAGAGTGGGAGAGAGAACGTGTGACGTAATCGTTGCAGAGAAGGATGGAATGAGTGTCGGAGGAATTCAAAGAAATCCGTAGAATTTTAGGAAAGTTGTAACGCCATTTCCATGTAGAAGATAGGAAAATAATCTTAGATATGGGGAAGAATTGATGTTTCATATAAGGGGCCATCCATAAAGTACGTCACACGAATTTTAGGACTTTTGAACCCCTCCCCCGTCCTTGTCACAGGTTGTCACATTTTTATAACCCCCCCCATCCTGATGTGACGTCACACATTTTTTAAATTTATGTATGTATTTGAAAATAATCGAGAGAAAACAGCTATTTTCATTTTTTACTTATTTTTTAAAATAATAATCTAATAAAATCAATATAAAGTCCAACATTTCATAAAACCGAAAAAACAAACGACTAGTTAGAAAATAATAAACGATTAATTATATTAATTAAAGATAAAAAATTTAATTATCGAGTGTCCATGGACTTTGGATCCACTCTTTTATATCAGCTATTACTGGTAAATCAGGCACTTCATTTTCGTTCTGAATTTGAACGTCAGGAACATCCTTAGTGTCGACATCATTCTCTTCCATCCATAAAGCATCATCATCATTCATTAAACAGAGAATTTCTCGGGCACGTCTAGCCGCAATTCTTTGAGGACGAATTTTTGCTATAGGTAACATTTCTTGTTTTTTATGTGATTGTTTGTGTTGATTAGCGGCTTTATATGAGGAAAAATATAAACTACATACGCTACACGATCTTTTAAATATGTATGACTCGACACTAGGGCAATAACTATCGTATGGAACTTGTTTCAGATAGGATGATGCTCGGAGATTTAATGACAATTGTAGTAATAATGGAGCAAACTTAGCCTCGTTGTCATCACTTCCTGCGACTACATAACCATTTGATTTTTGTTTAATCAACACAGGTGGTGGTAAGAATCCTCCTTTTAATAATTGCCAAAGACTAGAACGTCGTACTGGGCAACATGTGATAGTCTCGCATTTTACCATTCAAAATTCTCGTGAATTTGAGAATCTCACTTGTATTACAACGCCGCTCTAGAAGTTAAATGACGTTGCATGAGAGATTATCTCATAGCAAGAATGCTAACTTATTAATAAATATATATCAAGTTCGTAAATTTTTAAAATTTTCAATTCACATCCAAACTTTGCGTTTTAGTATTTTAAATTTTAACATATGATGTCACAAAACTATTGACCCCCCATACCCCTTGTCACACGATGTCACACTTCGGTGATACCCTCCCTCCCCATTAACGTGTGACGTACTTTATGGATGGCCCCTAAGGGTGTTTGTGTGTGTGGTGTGGGTGTAAGAGTGAGATATACGTCGCTAGGGCAAGGACAGGTTCAGTGTTGCCGACTGTAAAATAAATCGTTGTTCATGGTGTGATGTAGCGTTGCCGGTTTCAAAATTAGGCATGAACGGTTAGGAATACGACTTGATAAAAATTGTATGTTAATGAGCTGAAAACGACTAGGAGGGTCTTATGTTTAAAGGCGCGTTCCAACATGTCAGAAATACACAAGGTCGTATCTTCGTTAACAAAGTTAGCATCATCAGAAGAAGGAGGAAATGGCACCCAAAAGTGTCGGGGAGATACGTGTTGTGGAGTTAACGTTCAAAGATGGGGACAATGGGGGAGCGAAGTTTTCGACAATAACATTTCAAAATAATTTGTTTTGCGTACGTTTCGGCCGTTTTAGGTGCGTTTCGACCGTTTTGCGTGAGTTTATTCGTTATCGTTTCGTCGTCATTGTCGTTTCTTTTTTTCGTTGTTGTTTTGCGTGCGTTTCGACCGTTTTGCGGTTTTGCGTTTCGTTATATTTTCGTTTCGTTTTCCGTTTTTTTATTTTTCAATATGACAGTCGTCTATCACTTAACCAAGTAAGCATCATCAGGAGATGACTAAAGTCCATGCTTTGTCATATGAAGGTTCATTTTGCGAATTTTCAGACTCCTGAACGGAACCTTGTGGAACACTCAGCCTAACTTATGATACACTTTGAAAGTGGGAGGTGGTGGCGAGGTAGGAAATGTGTGATGATTTGTAAAAATGAATGAGTTATTACAAAAAAAAGACACATGTCAGAAAGGCACTAAGCCACATCTTCGTTAATGATAGTTGAATTTCAACGTGCAGCACATCAAATGAAAGGGAAAACAATGCAGAATTCATCGGCAGAGAAAAAACAAAGATAACCTAACATGTCAGAGGAGCACTTGGACGCATCTTCGTTAACAATAGCCGGATTGTCACGTACAACACGTCAAATGAAGGGAAAGAATGCAGAATTAGTCGACAAAGAAGAAACAAAGATGATTCCAAAAGGGTACTAAGTTGTATCTTCGTTATTAATAGTCACATCATCGCGTGTAGTACATCAAATGAAAGGAAAACGAATGCAAAATATATCGTTAAAGAAAAAACAAAGATGACCGCAACATGTCAGAAGGACACCAAGTTGTATATTCGCTAATAACGATCAGATCGTCACGCACAGCACGTCAAGTGAAAGGGAAATTTGTGCATAGTTCATCGACAAAGAAACAACAAAGACGATGCCAACGGGGCACTAAGCAGCATCATCTTTATAATGTTTGGATCTCAACGTGCAACACATCAAATGAAAGAAGAAATATGTTTCTGTCTGTTTGAAATCTGTTTTTCCGTTAATCAGCTGTCGCCCCCATACGAAAGACAACTCTCAGAAGTTGAGAAACTTGTGTGAGCTAAGGACTAACGAGGTCTTACCTTTTAACGTGTGATTCCTAACACGGTTGCAGAATAATTCCAGCTTCAATAAGATAAATTCTCTCGAGAAAAATATCTGGTCGAGGCCGGAATCGAACCCATGGTCTTCCGATCGGGAGTCGGGCGCACTACCACCGCGGCCAATTCCACAAGGATTATATAATTCATAAAGAGAACTAAAAGATAACATCATGTCAAACATTCACTTATTCACATTTTCGCAGGTATATTATGACGTAAAGCACATGGAAGGGGCATGAATGTTGAAATTTATAAAGAAAAGTCATGGTGACATTTGAAATAGGCATAAGGTACGATGAAACAATTTCAAAATTCGCATGAGGAGCATATGTAATGTTACAGAGATCTGGAGAAAAAATATAAAAATTTGATTATTCACCTTCAACATACCTATATTTACGTTTCATGCAAAAATGAACAAATCCGTATCGCGTATTATGCGATCATTCCTGTCAACATAGCAAAAAAAATCTCAAGAATATTACGCGCTGAAACGGTCATTTTGGCAACTTTAACTGCAGTGAAAAATACGCATTTTTCAAACCTCATTTTTTTCCAAAAACCCATATGATTTGCAATGTTACATATCACGAAAAATGGTGTGAAAATATGTGCATCTTTACCACATTACGTGTCACTTTAGAGAAATAACCATCCACAGTGGAACTATTCCAATAGAGTTAATCAAAAAAAACCTTTTCTGTAAAGAACAGAGATATTTTTTACCCTACTTTGGTAAAATCATAATGATTCGTAACAGCGCCACTACGTGAAGGAGCAATATTTTACCTTTCGAATAGATAAAAATTGCTAGTAGACTGTAATTAGCGTCATGTTGGTTTTGAGTGAGGGGTTAGTAGAATCGGGTATTGGGTTTGGAAGTTTCTATCGTAGGAAGGAACATGTCAGACAATCAATGACAAATCGATTGCTGTCGAGGTGGACATTTCGCTCATTTACTTCAAGCTCGAAATTATTTATTATTTACTTTTGGTCTCTCGCCTCTGAAATTTTAAGGTCCCTTCTGGTTTGATTGCAATTCAAACTGCTGCTATTGAATTTAATTTATAGTTATTCAAAACCTAATAACATTTTCCCAATGTTTTTGTTTGAATTTGGAATTCTTTCTATGTTATTCCACATAAGGCGCTCAATGTTACATTTTTCATATTCAACAAATAAAATTATTTGAAATGAGTACCCACATCGGACTGTTGTAGCTAGTATAACGAAAATAGGTTATAATGTCTTTTTGGCTTCGGAAAATGAATAATTATGTTTCTTGACACGTTGCGGTTATCTTTGTTTTTCTTTGTCGATACATTCTTCATTCGTTTCAGTTTCATTTGATGTGCTACACTCGATGATGTAAAAATTATTAACGAAGATACAACTTAGTGCATGCTTGGCTTCATCTTTGTTTCTTCTTTGTCGACGAATTCTGCATTTCTTTCCTTTTCATTTGACGTGCTGTACGTGACGATCCGGCTATTATCAACGAAGATGTGGCTGTGCCCTTCTGACATGTTCGGTTTTTTCTGTCGATGAATTCTGAATTCGTTTCATTTGATCATTAACGAAGATGTGGCTTAGTGCCTTCCTGAGATGTTGCGCCATATTTGTTTTTTTCTTTGTCGACGAATTTGCATTTCTTCTCCTTTTATATGACGTGCTATGTCACGAACCGATGATTATTAGCGAATATACAACTTAGTGCCCTTCTGACAGTTGCGCCTTTTTTTTGTAATAGCTCATTCATTTTAACAAATCATCACCTATTCTCTACTACGCCACCACCTCCCACGTTGACTACGTTACTTTCAAAGTTTTAACACTATTATTATTATTATTATTCGACCCCCGTTCTCCAGTCCAATTTAATTTAACACAATCAACCGATCGATATTTGATTCCGCCATTCTGATTGGCTGACCGATACAACTCTGTATCAGAAGTTAGGCTGAGTGTCCACAAAGTTCCGTTCAGGAGTTTGAAAATGAACCTTTATACGACAAAGCAAGGACTTTAATCATCTCTTAATGATGTTTACTTGGTTAGCGAAACGCGTTAAGTGATAGATGACTGTCATATTGAAACATGAAAAAAAAAACGGAAAACGAAACGAAAACGAATGAACGCACGCAAAACGATCGAAACGCATGAAAAACGACAACGAAAAAAAAACGACAATGACGACGAAATGATAACGAATAAATGCACGCAAAACGGTCGCAACGTACGCATAAAAACGTATTTTAAAATTGTCGAATACTTCGCTCTCCCATTGCCCCCATCTTCGAACGTTAACTCCATAACACGCAACTCCTCGACACCTTTGGGTGCCATCTCCTACTTCTCCTGATGATGCTAACTTGTTATCAGGAATTAGGCTGAATGTTCTACAAGGTTCCGTTCAGGAGTCTGAAAACGCTCGAAAAACGGTCGAAACGTACGCAAAACGGTCATAACGTATGTAAAACAACGTTTATTGAATTTTCATTGTCGAATACTTCGCTCCCCCATTGCACTCACCTTCGAACGTTAACTCCACAACACGCAACTCCTCGACAACTATGGGTGCCATCTCCTACTTCTCCTGATGATACTAACTTGGTTAACAAATATACGACTTTGTGTCTTTCTGACACACTCACCTTAAACGTAAGACCCTCCTAGTCATCGTCATCTCATTACCATACAATTTTTATCAAGTTGTATTCCTAACCGTTCATGCCTAATTCAGTCTCTCACTCTTACACACACACACATCCTTATATGAAACATCAATTCTTCCCCAAATCTGAGCATATTTTTCCTATCTTCTACATGGTAAAGACGTTACAATTTTCCTGAAATTCTACGGAAATCAAATTATGCGGTCAAGTATAGAGAATGGGTCAAAATATCAACAATTCTCAGTTACTTCCAATATTCCAAGTTGGTGTCGAGACTAAAGACAACGTCTACCACGCCGACCTTTCTCCCTTCCGTGTGAACTGGTCTGAGGCCCAAAAAACGCCAGAATGGACCTGCTCAAATTTGCACGAGTTTTCCATAAGGAATGGCTCAGAACTCCTGTAGCTATATTACTGTGTACAATGTGTGGCAAAAATACATTATTTGGGAAAAACATGGCAGTTCAACGGGCCCCCCAACGTTTTAACGTGTGATCCCTTAATGTTTACAGGGTGTATCAAAATACGTCATTCAAAACAAAATATGTCGCCAATGTTCACAGGGTGGCCTAAAATACATCATTTAGGAAAAAACATAACGTTGATGTGTACAAGATTTGGCAAAAGTACATTATTTGGGAAAAACATGGTAGTTCAACGGGACCCCAAACGTTTTAACGTGTGATCCCTTAGTGTGTACAGGGTGTATCAAAATACGTCATTCAAAACAAAATATGTCGCCAATGTTTACAGGGTGGCCTAAAATACATCATTTAGGAAAAAAACATAACGTTGATGTGTACAAGATTTGGCAAAAGTACATTATTTGGGAAAAACATGGTAGTTCAACGGGACCCTAAACGTTTTAACGTGTGATCCCTCAATGTGTACAGGGTGTCTCAAAATACATCATTTTTTAAGAAAATAACATGATCGCGCGTGTGTTATGTCATTGAGAAATATATATGCATATATATACAGAGTGTATAAATTTATTCATTGTTATGAGAAAAAGCATGAATTTTTTCGCATGTCATTTGGTGAATTGTGTTACCATCATCGATGGCGGGTTGGCTGTCCTTGTTCATCTTTTACTGCCTGAACTACTGTGCATGCTGTTTTTGGCGAGTGCATTGGCTTGGGATGTGGGGGGTGAGCATAGCGGCCATCGGATGCCTGTTTCCACGTAGCCCCGCTGGATACGGGAATGACAGAATCACTTGTGGTTCTGTTATTCCCTAACTGAATGGCATCCTAACGATGACTTAATCCTGAGGTGTGTGTATCTGTTCCGAGAGGATGAATGACACTGAGCCTATCAGCTGTCTATATGGAACCTTCGAGATACTGGGCGCCTTCTCGTCGTAGCATCGCCTTGTCAAGGTAATGCAGGGCTCTGCTGTGATTGACTTTCTTTTTCTAGCTACTCGGGGGACCTTTATGGACAGAGTAAACTTGAAAAATCTCTCTGACTCCCAGTCTACAGAGGAGATGGATGTCGAACTTACGACTACAACTGACCTCCCTGTAAATTTAGATCAGGAGCGAGTCTACAGAGGAAATGAATGTCGAGCTTACGACTCCAACTGACCTCCCTGTAAATTTAGATCAGGGGCGGGAGCTTCTCAACTCTCCAACTCCTGATCCAATAACTGACGTGCAAAAACCCTCATATGAGAAGGTTGTCGCGGGTATCACCTTGACTATCCGACTACCTTGTTAACGATGAAACAGCAGAGCATATACTTTGTGCCTGCCCCGCTAGGGATCGAATCAGGTTTTTAGAGTTCGGCAGAGCCGTACTCTTACCATCTGACCTGAAAGACCACTCACCATACAAACTGATTGGGTTCGTTAAGAAGCTGGGTTTATTTGGTCGAGTGTGAATAAGTGTGAGCCACAATAAACCCTTGCGGGTTGCGGTGGAGGGTCGAAAAGACCCACTCACTTTGGACCTAACCTAACCATCATCGATGAGATGATACATCAGCACCATTCATCGTCGATGATGGTGACCAATATATGAATTATGTAATAACTGCCATTGCGATAGTAACATAAAATATTATTTTATTCATCGAAATCGAGGTCGATCATCCGTTTCTTCTTCGGTGTCGATATTTTTCCAGTTGAAAAAGCGCTGAATTACATTATGACTGTCGAACCTTCGAGCGTCGTTATGGTCATGTTCAAAGTTGAAATAGACTAAACAAAATGAATATATTGCTTACTGCCGATGATCATACGCTTGGGAGGGTAAAAAAAACGCTGAGATAAGGTTTTTGTGGCTAGCGTAGCTGATGCTAGGGCTTAGGAGTTTTTTTTAGGGAGACACAAAGGAAGTCGGTCACCGGAACTCGTCGAGACGAGATCGGGGGTCTCATCCCTCAGCCTTCGAGGCTGAGGAAAGTGGCCTAAATCGGCGGAGTTATTTTGTTTGTAAGAGGGTGGTGCGAAATTTAAGAAAAATCCTTGTAGTTAAATTATAAACCTGTAATGGATACAGGGGAGTTTGAAATAAAAGTGTTGGTGGGTCAACGGAACCTATGGTTGACCATGAACACTCAAAGAGGCGTTATGTGAGTGTTTGTTATTTTTTGTACTAACCAGTTGATATTTAGAGAGAGTTCACACAATATTTTATCTGAGTCCACTTCCTATTTGCAGAAAGTTACATATTGTGGGGTTCCTAGTGCTGATTGTTTAACTAAAGTTGATAATACAATTACAGAAAAGGGCGGAAATTTGAAGTTATACACCACACTCCCTGAAGTAAAAGTAAAACTAAGAGTATTTTGTACCGAGTTGGCGCATTTGTAATTATTAAACAGGTTAGATTAATAGTAAATTGCATGGTAAAATTGACGGCATTTCCTTTGTTCTAATTCTTTCATTTTCTAGAATTTAACATTTTTCTTTTATATAATATTTTACACGTTATTTTTATTTTGTCCATGGAGCCATTTTTCTACTATTATACTTTATATTTGAAACCTTTGGACTTTCATTTTCTCTTGGACTGAGAAAAATACCATCCCAGTAGAGTAAGATGAAGTTAAGAAAACAAAAACAAATGAGAGACCTTTTGTCAATCTATCGAGAAGAGAAAAGTGAGTGAAAATCATTTTAACTAAGATTAACATTCAGTTCTGGAACCATGTAATGAGAGAGAAATATTTTAGCATTTTCAGAAGTGTAAAACGCATAAGAGGCAACTTTGTTATTGATGAAGATAGGGTATTCTGACCTCACAATTTTTACTGGTGAACATAAAAATAAAAATCATAGGTATGTAGCATGTGTATTCTCTTCATTTTGGTAGTTTATTATGAAGCCATTTATATGAACATCGTATTGAAAGTTATAATTTGGGAAAAAAGGGGGCGTTTCTTGGTAATATTCATGACGTATGATATACCTTTGATTGACGATTTACTTATAGTACCAATCGAAATGTATTTGGAAGAGTATAAACTTAAATTAGAAGAATTTGAAAAGAAATTGTTCATTTTGAGAAAAGACATTTCTTTTTTTGGGGTAAAAGTGAAGTTAAGAAAAAATTAGATAACCTTTGTCTATCGTGGAACCATAGAAAGTTGATTCCTGAATAAAAAAATCAACAGTAAGGAGCAAGTGTTTTAAACTAGACCTTGAGACAACTAGCCCCAGTAACAACATATCCGTTAAGACATATTCAACCTGAGATTGTTATTGAACATAAACTGTGTACATATGAGAAACGAACATGTTCAATATAAGCAACGTTGAGGAGAATATTCATATTGAAACAATTAAGAGAAAATTTGAATTTACATATAATATAAAAGTTGATGAGTATATGAGCTGTTTCATTTTTAATGTCACTATTACTGAATATAACAGTTTAAGAATAATAAGTCAAAAATTATATAAATGTGTATGAGGAAGCGTTCATTTACGTCACAAAAACTCGCGTAAAAATACGTTTTTGCTAGGCAAGTTGACATCAGGAGATGACGAAGGAAATAATCTAGATGGCGCGTGCAACATGAAGGGTTGGCAATGCGGCACGACTGAAAAAATGAGATAATGACGACAATTACTAGGAGGGCCTACCGTTTTTACGTGCGATTCAACATGCCAGAAGAACACATCTTCGTTAACTAAGTTAGCGACATCAGTAGTAGTTGAACATATGAAGGTAAATATAAAAGAAAAAAATTATATAGGGTGTCATTTGAGAAATAAAAAAATGGTATCTAGCGTATCAACGTGTGATTTTCTCATTTTTCAGTGTGGCTCATTTGAAGCGTACTATCATTTGTTATTTATGATGTCTTACCAAGTTGGCATCTTCAGGAGATGACGAATTGGCCGCATTCGTAATTTATGATCTCTCGATGGCTTATCGAAACTTTCACGAAAACATAATGCTATAAAGCGTTCATTTATGTCATGAGACCGCATTGTGGCTTTCGCAAAATTTCAATGCGTTGAAACAGTCATTTGTATGGAACGCCGTTTTAGTTTTTATTGTCACAAATATTCATTCTTCAATTTATTCAACTAACAATTTATTTGTTTGAATTCAATTGATTCATGCATTTCTTCGACACATTAAAAACGATTGTTCGCAAAATTTGTTCTATTTTAAAATGACACTTGATTTAAAATGTTACATGAATAAAATTGTTATTTGAATAAAAAAGACTAATGAAATAACTTGAAGCTTTTATTGATTCCGAAGAAAAATATTGTTTCAGAGTATTGGAAAATGGAACGCCAATTTACTATATATTATGCTGAAAAATAACCTATATACATATAGTTCAACTCAGCAATGAACAAACATTTTTATTCAACAATCAATGGAATGTATTATTCGAGTAAATTCAACAAACGTTTCAATTCCGCATATAATTTTGACCTTTGAATAAAATGTTAGTTATTTATATGACTGTTGAATTATAATGAAACTTTAAATTCACTTTCTAAAAGTAAGTTTTGGAATAAAATTTCAATGAATATATTTGAATGACTGTCAAAGATTTCCCATGAAACATTGTTGGTAATAAAAATAGACTTTCGTTTGTCTGAAAATATAGAAAATTAACTTTCCATACTAAATATTTTTCTATGAATAATAAAGATTGTATATTTCAATTTTATTGAAAGTGTTGAATATTTCCAACATTCACTTTAATGCATTCAATTTAAAATTTCGTTACAACTTTTGTGCAAAACATTCTCAAGCAAGTATCATTTTATTTCATCAATCTTTTGAAAAAGCTAATTTCTGAGAAAGAATTAAATTTTTTGATGATTTAAAAAGTTTGTTGTATTTGAAAGATACATTTAAAAGATTGTTGATAATTTTAATTCGGCGCTGGTATCGAGCGGATTTATCAAGAACCTTAAGTGTTACATATGGCAACATGCTAGTTCGTTTATAGTACGACAAAATGCCGTTTAACCGTGGCACCGAATAAAAATTATCCACAATCAATTTAATTCATATATCACTGAAATTCAACAACCAAAATAATTCAGATCATTTCAAAGGAATATTAATAAAGAGTAAAACGGCGTGGTACGCCGTTTTACTTTCTATTGGTATTTTGTAAAAATGAATTGTTTTGATGTTGCATTCAGGTGATACATGAATTAAATTGATTGTTGATCATTTTTATTCGTCGCTGCGGTCGAACGGATTATTACCGTTCTATGACCAACGCCATACATATGTGCAGTTGAGTAGTTCCATAAAAATACGTCCGACGTCAGTGCCGAATAAAAATTATCAACAATCAATTTAATTCATGTATCACTGAAATTCAACAAACAAAATAATTCAGCGCATTTCAAATGAATATTAATAAAAATCAAAATGATGTGCCACGCCGTTTTACTTTTTATTATTATTCCTTTGGAAAGAATTGAATTAATTTGTTTGTTGCATTTCAGTGATACATGAATTAAATTGTTTGTTGATAATTTTTATTCGGCGCTGCGGTCGAACGGATTATGGTCACACTAGTTCCTCTTACAGTTTTCTTGGTTGGTTTCTGTAAAATGTCATCAATTTGTCGTTAGTATTACTATTCTGTGGTTAGTGTCTTGTTTGATTGAATATAGATGGCAAATGTTATGCGACAGTTGAGAAACACATTGCACACTGTGCGAAAGTAGCGATTCACAATATTCACATTGAATTTGAATCGCTGGAGATCAAATCCATTTGTGAAAATAATCTCAGGAAGTTTGTTCCACATAAATGCCACTCTCCAAATGAAAGAATTCTTGAACAGTAAAGTTCGAGGTGTACTGAGTTGAACGTCAAAACGATGAGCAGCCACAGTCTGCCGCGTATTTCTGGTATGTACCGCTCTTGGTGGAATCAAGTGTGCTAAGTCACTTGTACACTTCTCGTGAAAGTATCTATAGAGGAGAGACAAATCTCCAAACTTTCTTCGATATTCCAGACTATCAAGGTTGCAAGTGATGTTCGCGTCTCCAATCAGTTGGATGGCTCTTTTCTGAATGGAGCTTCAGCAGCTTCAGGGTGTGCTTAGGGGCGGAGCTCCATACATGAGAACAATACTCCAAAGAAGGTCTGATCTGAGCTATATAAAGCATCATAGTTGCTGAGGTGTGTACAGTTTTCTGGTTCGAAACACTGTTCCAATATTTTGAGAAGCAGCCTTTGCATTCTAGCTACATAATTGTGCCAAGACATATTGGTGTCCATTTTAACCCCTAACAAACTTATCGAAGCAGAGAGCGTTATATCCGAATGCCATATTGATGATCGCTCAAGATGTTGAAGCCTTCCAAATTTGAGGATTTGGTGGTTTACGGCCTTCTCCATGATTTTTGATATAATTGATAGCAAAGCGACTGGTCTATAGTTATTTGGAAGATTCTTCTTTCCCTTTTTTAAAAATTGGCTGAACGCGAGCAATCTTCCAACAAGAAGGAAAAACCCCCTTCTTGTAAGACAGGTTGAAAAGTCTGCAAAATACTGGTGCGAGTTCATTTGCGCACTTTTTGAATACGATAATTGGATATCGTTGATACTTATATAAAAACCATTTTAAAAATACAGAAATGTTAGTCTAATTCTAAAATCCAGACAGATAGAATCAATTTATTACTACAATTTTTGAGTTCTACCGTCATTTATAAATTACTAACACCTTCAAGGAAAAGCTACATAATTTGTATGATGGTGATACAATATAAAAACAATTATTATGAAAGATCTCAAACTTACTGTTAGTGAGGTTGGCTGTGTCGAAAATAATGTTACATTTAAACTACATTAAAGAAGTTGACTCCTCACTGGATACAAAGAATAATATTGAACGTAAATTTACTAAAAATCGGTATTTGTTTTAAAATTATGGATTACCGGTAAAAGCGATGTGGTTGGAGAACAAAGAGAGAGACAAAAAACAATTTACAATGACAGCTGTCATGTAATTCAGTTTGAAAAAGTGTGTTAGTTTGTCGATGATAAAACTATGGAACAAAAGAGAACTATTATGGTGCAAGTGTGATCAGAGACATCTGCTGTTCTATAAGTAACTCAATGAGAAAACCCAAAAATCAATCGGACATAGCACACTCAAGAAAGTGACAAACCATAGACACGTGTTTCGGGCTTTTGGCCCATCATCAGTATGGTGAAGCCAAGTGTAAGGATGGGCAACACTTGGTAACCAGCAGAAAGATATACAAATACACGCGGCCACCAGCAGGACCCAGCGGCACATTTGTGGTTTCAGTTAGTAGATCTTGTGTTCACAAGAGACCTATCAAAAATACCACGCAGCTATAGCTACCTGCGTGACATATATATATATATATATATATATATATATATATATATATGTATATATAATATATATATATATATATAATATATATATATATATATATAATGAAATCTAGAAAGGTTAATGCAGTCAAGCTGCTGGAAAATAATTCCATGAAAATCAAAAAATAAATAGATAAGTACTCTTTGATCATTCCCATATTGATTTCAATTTAAGAGCCACCGGTATACAGCTGTTTCAGCCTATTGGGCATCGTCAGTACCGGGCAGGCGGTCCTCGATTGAAGACAAAATGAGAAAAAACCAAGAAAGTACTTGATAAAAATAGCTGCGTAAACGCAAGCGAAACATAAGTGGAACCACCTATTGGTGTGACACCCAAGTCAACTTGGGTGGTGGTCAAACCACCAACACTGACATAAAAACTTGGCAAGTTGACTTGGGTGTCACACCAATAGGTGGTTCCACTTATGTTTCGCTTGCGTTTACGCAGCTATTTTTATCAAGTACTTTCTTGGTTTTTTCTCATTTTGTCTTCAATCGAGGACCGCCTGCCCGGTACTGACGATGCCCAATAGGCTGAAACAGCTGTATACCGGTGGCTCTTAAATTGAAATCAATATGGGAATGATCAAAGAGTACTTATCTATTTATATATATATATATATATATATATATATATATATATATATATATATATATATATATTTAAAAATCCTCAGCATCATTTTGCGTCCATCAATAGGCTCGGTACATTACATTTTGCATCCGTGACCGTATATCGGACGCAAAATAGTCGCGGAAAAACAGATTTTAAACAGATCTGTCTAGATAAACAACTGAAACCAACCATATTACAGGTTCCTAACGGATATATTCATGGCTTGGCTCTGATTCAGATAATTGCCCTTCTCTCTTTACCAGATGTCAGTAATAGACAAATCAGTGGAAGTAAGTTAGTGCCAAAAATGACAGTAAATATTCATTTTTAGTTCATCTCAAATCCGATTGGAAGCGCGAGCGTATATACATAATGTATATTTTAACTTCACTTCAGGCATTAAATTGACTCCTATCTGACCAAAAGTCGTGGCAACCCTGTAATACCCATTAAACGTGACTTCGGGACTCCCAGATCTGAATTTTCATATATTTGTATTGAAGTCTGAAAAGTTGAAGTTGATGAACTATTAAAAAAAATTATAACAAAAGCATTAGCAGTTACGGTAAAGTTATAAATTTGATCATTACCCATTAAAGTTAAAGAAAAGAAAATTCTTAATGAAGTATCCAATATTTCGTTCATACTTCAAAAATGTAATATATAAAGTTCCAATATCTTTATGATTAGTCGAGAATAACTATTTGTTCGGTGGAATGGCCGAGAATAAGCAATAAATTGTAAATTTATTTACGAAATAAAAATTTCTTCCAGTACTTTAGTCAAAAATGATTTTAAATTGCAAATTTGTAGGTAAAATTAATTTTTGAGGCTTAGATAAAAATCTATTGTCAACTTTAAAGGTTGAAAGTTTGTACTAACTTAAATCCTTAGAAAATTCTAAGTATTCTTGTAAAAATAAATAATCCAACTAAAGTAAATCTATTTAATAAAATATTTTAAAAATTAAATTTTGAGGGACAATCAAAATAGATTCATTTTTAATCAAAGTTAGTGTTGAGAAAGTTATTCGAATATAAAATGTAAAAATAATTAGAATAAAATAAAAAATAATTTATACTGATTTATTGAATTAAATAATTGTTTTGAGTAAAAAACTTGCAAAATTTCAAATATAAAAATAATGTTTATTAAAATTAGAAAGTAAATACAAAAATACCAAAATCAAGTTATTTTTATAAATAAAATTCTTGCTGATATTCAAGCTATATGATCAATAGAGGAATAAGTTAAAATTTTTCGTAATCTAATTTGACTTAAACCTAAAATTCCTCTAACTCTAGCAGAAATAATGATAATAAAAACAAAAAAATTAATTGTATCAATATTATACGTTAAAATAACTGTAGGAATTAACTTTTGCCAAGTTAATAAAGGGAATGCTATTCAATTTAAACCTTTTATAACTTCACGGAATCAAGAATGCAATGGGGTTATTCCAATGTTCAATAGAAGGGCTGAATTAAATATTAAATTTATGAAAAAATTACAATTTCTGAAAATGAATTCATTTGAATTATTTACTATGAAAATTGAAAATAAAACAACTATATATGCCAATCTTTGTGTGATAAAATATTTTCTTGCTGATACAGAGGGGTATAATCTTTGCGGGGACTTCAATAAGGGGATAATTGAAAGAAGATCAATTTCCAAATCAATCCATATTTCGAATCAATAATATGAAGAAATAGCAATCAGAGAACCAAAAATTAAAAAAAAAATATTTATAATTATAAAGAAAAGGGGTAAAACATTTATAAATGGGGTATGAAACCAGAAGCCTAATTAGGTTTATACATTTTAGTATTAAATGTACAAAAAATTTTTATATTTGTAGAAATGGGTAATGCCATTAAACGTAATTTGCGAGAGTGGTGGTGGGCAATATCACACATGATTGATTCTATCAAAATCATCCTTTTGTCAAGCATCGCGAATTTTTGGCTAATTTAATATATTAGAGAAACTCTGTGAGGGGGTTTTTCTCCTTTTTTTTTCCCTATACTTTTTTTTATAACTCATACCAATGCCTTTATTAGAAAAAGCTTATGTAATTTTTTTACGAACTTTTGGCGCATAGTTTTTTCTGGCATTTTTTTTTATTTTCATAGGAATTTTCTGGTAGAAAAATTTTATCAGAAAATGTCATATGAAAAAAAATACAAAAAAATGCATAAATTACATGATGTTATCGAAATTATATTTAATAATGAAGTAGGTACTAAAAAAATTAAAAATAATTTATATATTGATAGAAAGGACAAATATATTTATATGTATATGAAAGATATATACTATATCTGTTTAAAATAATATAAATAAAAAAAAAGAGGGAGGTTATATTACAATATATGTACTTGTAGGTATAGGGGCTCAAATTGGTATCCAAATGCTTAGTTGAAGAAAAAAATATATATAAATATAATTATGTATGATTAAAATAAATATAATAAATTATTAATAAATACAATTTTCATATAATAATATAAAATTATTTGAAAAATAAAAGGTTTCTTGTTCCTCAATATAATAGAAAATCGTCATTTAATTATAGAATAAAAATCATATAAATTGAATTACTGCAAAATGACAATTCATTAGTAAAATTATAAAAATTAAATTTCAAAAGTTTTAGGTGTTAAATTTGTTAAAAAATGAATGATAAACAAAATTGGTTAAAAAAATATATTTTTCCAAAAAAAAATATGAAAAAAACTTTTTAAAAATGGTATGAGATTTATAAAAATAAAAAGTAAAGACTCAATTTTGAGCGATTTTGTGGGGGTGTGCCTTTAAATAATTGCAAAAATTTGACTTGGTTTCATAGAATTTTTGTAATGGGCTAAAATGTTTTCGAAATGTGTGCAAAAATGTTTTTTTGCAAAAAATGTAAACATAAATTATTAAAAATGTTCAATCATAGGATTTTGGGGGCGAATTTCTATTTAAACTGTAAGGATAAATTAAGCGTTAGTGTTGTATATAAATTAGTTGTGATAGTGAAATATTGTTGAAAAAAAATTTGTTTAAAGACAATTAATTCTTTAATTCGTTACAATACTACAAATAGAGCTTTCCCCTTGATAGAACAATTAACTTTTCTTATGATGATCATACATTAATAAGTAATAATGATAATTATTACTGCATTAGTAGACCAATTGATTTAATAATAAGATTATTTTTAAATAAATTTTCACATCGATACTTATTAAAAGGACAAACTATTGAAATTATTATAACTATCTTACCTACAATTACTTTAATTTTTATTGCTATTCCTGCCTTACGTTTAATTTACATTTTAGATGAAAAAATAAAAATGAAAAAAATGAAAGCAGAGATTCCATACTTCACGACACGTTTCGATTTTATTAGTATACACCATCGTCCTTAAATGAAAACTGATGAGTATTTCATTTTCATTTTTCATATTACTTTTTCACTAATTGTTTGAACCATTTATTTTCATTTCAGACCACAATAATTTGTTTTCTTAAGAATAAGGTCGGTAGCCGAGCGGTTCGACGTGGGTGCTTTGTTCACTCTCTCAATCGACCGATGTGTGAGTCGATGGTTCTAGCCGCAGGTTGAACGATCGATTTTCACTTGCTATCGTTCAACCTGTGTTAGAACTCACACGTTAAAGGTAAGACCTCGTTAGTCCTTAGCTTGCACAAGTTTCGACTTCTGAGGGTTGTCTTTCGTAGTAGTGTAACAGCTGCTCAACGAAAAAACATTTTAAACATACATATTTAAGTGTTCTAATATTTTTTCAACTCCTTTCAATTGTTCATTTAATTTTATTTTCCTTCCCCAATTTCGATAATCATTTTTTCTATAACGACTATCTCAACTGAATATTTTGGACCACTTCCTTATTGATCCCAAATAACTTGACTATTGACATGACTATTAAGAATTTCGCTCACTTAATTAGATAAAATTTTGTTCTGAATTTGATGTTGGATTTATTTAAAAGCATTCTTCATGTTCATAACTTTTCACAAAATTTTCATAAAACTTTCGTCCTAACATATATCGGGAAAGACATAAATGAGAGTGGTGAAATCTAAAATTTGAATTGGTATCTTACGATTTGATTCTTTGGCAACATCGCCGGATGCAAAATAGTCGTTATGTACAAATAATATACATTTGCGGATGCAAAAAAGTGCTAGACATGTGAACAAAATATACAGAAGGAATCAATATAGATAGTAAAACGAAAGGAAGCAAAATCCTCTTGAAAGTGAAAAAATCATATATTATTTTTTTGAAAATAGAAAAATTTGAAATAGTGTCTCGGTTCTGAAATTAGATAAATATTCAATACACGCAATTATATTCATCCTAAAGACATTATTTCTGGTGGACACAAAATGCCCGAAGGATTTATATATATTATATATATATATATATATATATTATATATATATATATATATATATTATATATATATATATAATATATATATATTTAGAATTTCAAATCCTCTAAATGTTATTTCTGAATAAATTTTATATATATATATATATATATATATTTCTTTAAACCATAAAAATTTAATGTGTGACACTTTTCTACATAATGAAAAGGACTTTTTTTGTGTTTCTCAGTGAAATTGTCGACTTTTTAATATAACCTCAAGTTAATGTCTTGATAAAGGGAATAAACATTCTCGAAAGCTCGACCATATAACAAAGAGTATTCTTTAAACAACAGCCCAGCAATTTTTACTGCATCCCCAACATTATTCAGTATTTCTTATATATATATATATTATATATATATATATATATATATATATATATATGTATATAAATCAAAAGGGGTTAATTCGTGGACAGAACACTCAAAAAATGGAAGGACTCCAATTCGAACATTTATTGAGCCATTAATTTTTTTGTGTATATAAATTACTTATTTCGAATTTTCATTACAATTATAGTGTTCGTTTTGGATGTTATTATTGCCATCATTTCTTTTTCTGCCAATCAAAACACATATAATATTTTTTGTTGTAGATATGGTTCAGATAATCATAAAAGGTTTTCTTATTCGAAGTTCATTGTAGAAAACTCTTAGAGCAATGGAAATATGAAAAAATATGAATAGGTACCTAAAAATGAGAAAAACTTTCTAAAAACTCTGCGGTACATAGGGAGACGTGAAAGTTGCTATTGCGTTTTCATTCAACTCAGTCAACCAATTTCCAGGGCCGTAATTTGAAAGGGAATAATTCACCAATTATAATCAAATATTACCGAAACATCCCGAAATATGAAATAGAATTTTATTTCTCAGTATGAAGTGAACGTCTACGATCCAAAAACTACAACAAAAAATACAGGTTGGTATTTAAAAATTCAAAGATGGGGGTGGCCCAAGTCAGATGATACCCTATATAAAAGATTCATGGACATATTTTGATAGCCCACATCAAGTGTTAATAGCAAAATGTGGACAGATTTTCAATATGTCTGCGAATAAAGATATAGGCAAAAAATATATATATATATATATATATATATATTTATATTGATATATATATATATATATATTATATATATATATATATATATATATTACAATGTAGGTCTTCACGGATGGTAGAATATGATGTGTTGTTCTTCCGGGTGTTCATCCGTTGGGTACTATTCGATAGTCGACGTTTCGCCATCATCTCAGATGGCATTATCAAGACGAGTTACTGCTTCGCTTCGAGAGGTGTAACTGATGTTAGGTTCTTCTTGTGGTGTTTTTATATGGTTTCGCTTGCGTAAGTTGTATGGATTTGTTACTGTTTTCCTACCTGACGGTTGTTGATGGCTTTTGGTAGTTCTCCTACCTGTTTTTCTACCTGAGGGTTGTGAATGTCTTCTGGCGGTTCTCCAACCTGCGGTGGTTCATTATCAATTTGTGGTTGTCTTTGGTGGTTGTTTTTAATTATTGATTTCCAAATCCTTGGGATGTTTAGTGAGTCATCCCTTTTGTTGATGAGGCCTTGCTTTTCGATTTCGATTGCTTCCCTGATTTGTCGAATTCTTGGGTTTTGCACCTGTGCTATCTGTTTCGTGGACTCAAAATTAATCTTGTGACCTGTTTGTAGATGGTGTTGAAAGAGGGCAGAGGAGGTTTGTTTTGTTCTTATCGAGTTTTTGTGCTCCTGGGTTCTGGCAGATATACGTCTGTTGGTCTGACCGATATATTGTTGTCCACAGTCCTCGCATGTGATGCTATATACTCCTTGGTTTTCTAGGGAGATTCTCTCTTTCGGTCTGGGCAG